>NC_060951.1:67186952-67189393 GCF_022045245.1 Lucilia cuprina
TAGGGTATCATATGGTCGGCTACGCCCGACTATACATTCATACTTGTTTTAGTTTTATTTTTAATTGTTAAATGTGTTCAACTATGGCGTTCTTCATTATGAAAATTTCAATATATATTAGTAGTTTAAGTGCGTTGTACAAATTAAAATATCTTTTTTTATTTTTTCACAAAAATATAAAAATCTGTTAGTTTCGCCTCGCTGTTTATATAACAACTTTTTAATAAATTCAAATTTTATTGACTGTTTTTCAGCTTTTAAAACTTAAAAATTTTTTTTTTATTTTTTTTGTACAAGTCGTTAGGTGCGACGTGACAAAATCTTCCAAGTTGCAATATTATTGAAAATAAATTAGTACATAAATTTATTTCGAACTTACGAAAGTTTTTGAAATCGGACAAGTATTTCGACTATATAGTAACATTTTAATTGAAAATAGCTCCCGTATAAAAATAATATAAGAATTGTTATTAACGTAAATCTTTTAAAATTTCTTATATCAACATAAAATTCGACCACCATGAATTTTTACAAACTACATCTTAATCACATCTAAAAATGCAATAACATATTATTTTCACTTTTAAAACCAAATATTTCCTTGCAAATGAAAACCCAAGTGAAGGTGAGAAAAGTCATTCATTACAAATAACATATTTGAATTACATCAAAGTTTGGAGAAAATACAGTGAAATTTACATAATCGTGACATTAAGAGAATATGTTTTATTTTTGACATCCAAATATCGGAATTTATCCGATTCTAAAACTAAGATTAGTGTTGCCAAAAATTAACAACATCCCTCCAATGACAAGCTAGTGTAAAATTCATAGGTTTTTCATCCGAATTTTAAGCACTAGTTGTAATGAAATACTACATCTTTTTTAGAACATTTTTTGCTGGGTTGTAAGTTCATTATTTGAAATTTTTTATTTAATGAAAACTTGTTTGTTTGATTTTTCAATGTTTAACGACGAATTCTTTAACATTGCATTAGATTAAATTTATAACATTAGATTAAGTTATAAATTTTAGATGACAAATGTACTCTTAAATTGTTTTAGGGTCATACAAACAGAATCAATTACTTTATAATTTTGTCAAATTTTAGGTCATTTCTTTAATACGAACTTTTTTGTAAATCTTATTAAGATGTTAAAATAATAACAAAAGAATACATACACATTTTATCTCCCCAACTCCCATGTGTTTTAAAGTAACATTAAAATGAAAACGAATGTATATAGAACGTCTTACAATACGTATTAAATTTCAATATTTATTAATTCTGCTTCGATTGTTTTTGTCTGATGTTTATTGGTTCCATACACTTTTTGACATGCACGCTTTGTTCATTGTTTTCAACCACATGTTTGTTTTGTATACGCACATGTATTCATGAATATGTACAGTGTCTCACATAAGTATTTGAATTTGGTTGTACTTTGAAAGGAAACATAATTTAATAATATTTTTGTGTGTGAAATGAATAATTAAATTTGTTATATTGCCTAGAAAGTCCTAAGGTATAATATCACACTCTTAAAAATTTGAAAAAAATTACATTTACCTCAATTGATTTAAATTTTTTTAAAAACAGTCCATAAAATTGGCTCACAAAAGTATTCGAATTTTTCCTGTATTTCATATATCACCATATTTTACGAAACACAAAAATTATAAACGAGTGTTTTTTTTTCTTAAAATTGTGTTGAGGAGTTACTATCAACCGAAATTGTATAAAATTGGCTCACAAAAGTATTCGAATTTTTCCTGTATTTCATATATCACCATATTTTACGAAACACAAAAATTATAAACGAGTGTTTTTTTTCTTAAAATTGTGTTGAGGAGTTACTATCAACCGAAATTGTATATTTTTGGTCAATTTGTTCCACAAGTTTGGAGCATTTGTACCATCTTTTCATGTAATATCATTAAAATGGGGATTTTTGACCATATTTGCATTTTTTTCCTTTTTTCAGAAATAAAACCAAACTTTAATATCAGGATTTAATACACCCCTTGAGGTATATAAAAATAATAACTTTTGTTATAAGGATCTGTACTCAAAAGTTCCAAGAAGTATTTTTAGTGTCGTTCTTCAGTTTCTAATTGAATTGTATGGATCTTAAGTCCCTTTTCGTACCACTAGGGTCGATATTTTCCGACAAAGTTGGCTAGTATACTTTCATGTACATATAAGCATTAATATATTTTAAATTTTCAATACATTATATCGGTATACAAGTCCAAAACATACCTTTACTAATTCGTAACTTTCACGCTTATGTTGCCCATTATAATAACACTGTAAGTCCAAAATTTTGGGTTTATTTTGATCATAGTAATCAATATTTAAACTGATATCGATATTTTTGAGTTAGACCATAATGATATAGTGGCATGCAGTCTGGACGTCATTGGTATATAAAAGTAA
>NC_060951.1:67189493-67196978 GCF_022045245.1 Lucilia cuprina
ACACTACACCAGTGCGAGCGAGACGCAAAACTGTCGAAAGACAGGTAACAAACACAAGCCTGAACGCGTTTAAGAAATAATCGCGATGACGCGAGAGTTGTTCCCCATTTCAGGCCTGAATTACGACTGAAAGTACATTTTTAGCAAGAAAAATTTCACTTCTATTGGCCATTTGTAAACAAATTTACGTATTTTTATGTATTTCGCAAATACAAAATTATGCATAACGAATTACTAAACATTTAAAAGTAAGTTTAATATATAATTCCTTGTTATATTATTTTTTTTTTGTTTAATAAGATGTGTATGATTGACGATGCGTTACAACAAACAACTTTAGTTGCATTAATTCTCATTCCACAAGCAAATGTTTTTTAAATGTAGTTTTTCCGACAAATGTCAAATAAAAATCAGTCTGCATGTTGTACCTTTATCTACATCTAGTGCAAATATTTCACTAGTGCTGTTATATTATTAGTACTAATAGCTTTTAGACAATTTTTGCTTATAGGGCGAGTATTTTATTGAGAATAAAAATTAACTTCAATTGTATTATTTTAAAAGCGATAGAAGAAGAATGAAAGCATTTTAAATAAAATCATTTAATAATTGTCTTTTGAATTTATTTTATTGAACATAATCATATTAATTGTATTAATTACTTATTTTCATAGCATATGCATTGTGTTTTCCCATGCTTGAATGTGTGTGGGTGTGTGCTGTCAGTGTGAAAATGTGTTTATTTATCGCTTTATTTTATTTTATTTTAATTTTTTTTTATCAAATTTTAAATAATTTTTATGTCTTCAAGTATTCTAATAATTTATAAATCTTCACCATTACTGATTTGGTTTTGAAATATTTTCTGTAATTTATTTTTGTATAATTTTAAGTATAATTTGTTTTGCATTTGCACATAAGAGTTATAGGCTTCACATGACTTAATTGTGTGTGTTGATTACTTTGTTTTAATAAATTTTTAACATGATTGACAAAATATATTTAATATTTTACTTTTTTTTTGATATCCTAAAAATTCTTTTGCAGCAAAAAAGCTATGTTAAATTTTGGGACTATTAATTAAACTTTTTATTTCAATTACTTTTGTATGTATGTTGATAGATTTCTTATCGTTTCCCAAACAAGATATTTTTGGTAATTATAACTTTGTAGTGCTTGTATGCTAATAAATTGATTTATTTAAAAGTACTATTCAGCCGCTTTTAATTTTCAATAATAAAAGTTTGAGGCAACGCTTTTACAATATATTCATATTATTGTTTTTGTTTCTAAATATGTACGATGTAAATAGATGTATGTTTGTTTGCTTGTATGCATACTTGTTTGTATGCATTTATAAGAAAAAAGAAATAAATCAAAAAATATTCATTGGCATATTATAAGTACATAACCTTTAATCGTTTAATTTTTATTTGAATCTCTAAGCTATATTTACATTAATTATTATTTTGTTGAAATAAATTTATTTGTTTGAAAACAAACCCCTCACCTTTATGATAATATTTAAATAGTATTAGTTAGTTATTACTTATTTACATAAACATATGTATCTATTTTACTTTCATCTTTTTTCGTGTTTTAATTATAATAATTTTGTATTTATTTTTTTTTTTCTTTAAACATGAATAAAAAATTGCAATGTGGACAGAATAGTTGTAATTACATTAAAAATTGTTTTTATGTATTTTTTAAATACATTCATGCACTAAAAATATTCAGTAAAATGCGCGTGTTGTGATTTTTGTTTTTCTTGTTCATGAAAAGTTTTAATCATTCAGGTTTGGCATAAAAAAAATATATGTATAATTATGATAAAGCGATAAAAACTAGTAATCAATAATCAAAACACAATAAGTATGGTGCGTACGACGATATTTTTCAAATTAATGGTTAAGTTTTTTACATAATGTAGTTTTACAAATTTCCTAGTGTTGAACTAAATATTATTTAAAAATTATTTCTAAGAAAAGCCTACTTTATATAAATATCTTTAGCTGAAATACAAATTCTTGTAATTATAACAAAAATTTAACAAGTTTTGAAGTTAATTGTGACATATTTTATTAAAAGTCATATCTTATAAATATTTTATAATTGCAAATATGTTTTTAATTAATCTGAAAATGCATTTCAGCTGACTATATTGTACAGAAGTAGTGCATTTGTATGTTTACATTTGTAAAAAGATAACAACCAATTTCATAGGATTAAAGACGATTAAATAATTACACAGAGGGTGAAAAAAGGGTTTTTAATAACCCAACTCTGGAGGGCTTGGGGATGAATAAGTTAAGGATATACTAAAAGAAACAAAGTCTCATAGACAACAACAAAAAATAATTGGACGTTTTTTCTGAATACTTAACACACACATACATATGTATAAAACACTCAAAGTTTATGTATTTCTTAATATTATTTTTTATAATGGACGAATTTTAAACATAAAATTTATTTTTTGTTTATTTGCAACGTTTTTAAAGGAAATATTAATTTTATTTTAAGTATATTAAAAAATATGTATTATTTTTTATGTACAAAAGTTTGTAGCTGTTGCGTTGTATATGTCAGAGTGTGTGTGTCTAGATTTTTTTAAATTTTTTTGTATAAAAATTAAAAGTGCATTGTATTTAATTTAAAAACCTTCTAATATAAGCCTTAAGAGGTTTTTTTAGTTAACACTAAATGCTCTTTAACACTTGATTTTTTAATTTATTTAATTGTTATTTTTTATAATTATAATTTGTTTTGTATTAATACTACTTTAGTACGTTCACATTTGGCCACTTAGTTTCAATTGTAACTCATTTTATGCTATGTTTAGTGTTTTCATTTTGAAGTTAGATAATGTCTAAAATTATTTGGAACATGGTTCCTTTTCAATTATATTTTTTGTTCATTATTACTTTGGAATGTTAATGTTAAAGCAAAATAAAAGTAATTTTTGTTGAAATATTATACTCTCTACCTAAAGAAATCAAATAAGTTTTAACTTTCATTAAAAAACAGATACGGATGGAACTAAAATTATGTAGAAATATAAGTACGTATGAACTAAAAATTTGCACCCGATGTTGTTAATGTTTTTATAAAGTGTTATTTCTTTTTGATTTAATGACGAAATTATAGCAGATTTAATAGCGCTGTTGATACTCGTGATGCCACCGATTAAAATCAATATGAAATACAACTATTGAACCAGTAGACAGACCAGCGAGTAAATACCTAAAGTTAAAAATTGCAAAATTAAAATGAAAATAATTTTAGTTTTTGTGATAAATTTGCCATTGTCATAAATACAGACAAATAAATATTAAATGTTAAAAATCTTACTTTTGGTCATGGGTTAAAGCCAATGATCGAATACCAGCATTGCAAGCTGGAAAAGCGTAAAGCGGAGCCAAATTAAAAGTACGCCAAACTTCAACAATACCACGATCGCCAGCTGTCATTAAATATTCACCATCGCGTGAGAGTAACATGCACTAGATTAAATGAGAATAAAATCATGAGATATTTTATCATAGTGGACAAAGTTCCATGATATTATACCTGTAGGTTATCATTATGGGTTTCGTGTCTTAGTTCTTTTCCATTTATAGTATAGGCTGCCACATTACCCTTGTCATAATTGACAACAATAAAACCTTCACGTGACATTGCAATTAATTCTGGGGAGTGGAAATCCATTGGGGGATCCAAAGAACGCAAGAGATCACCGAAAGTTGTATGAATTAGAACAGGTCCATCTACAATGAAAAATATAACAGTTTGTTAGGATTATTGTACAAACAAAGAACAACGATGTGTCTTACTTGTAGAACCTGATACCACTAGACCTAATTCTGCGCTTATCACAACCGAAGTGACGGCCTGTTCGTGTCCAGTTAAAGTTGCTCTGGGTGTAGGAACATCACCTTCTCCTACTATGCTTTGTGTGCGAGCATTCCAGTGCCACAGCAGCACAGTACAATCGGCGGAACCTGAAGCTATATAACAGTCTGATGTGATATTACACTCAGATCGTGCCAAACATGTCACGACACCAAAATGGCCAAAAACTATTTGCACGATTTTAGCTGAAATTTAAATTTGTATATATAATGAACAACATCCAAAAGTATAAAATTTATAAATCTTACCTGATTCAGTATTAAACACTCGAAAACTATTATCCCAAAATCCACAAGCAATAAGAAAACGACTGTCTACGGTAACTACAAAACAATTGGATCTTATTCTTAACATTTGGCTGAAATTATCTCCTAAATGTCTGCGATTCATTGGATTATTGTTGGCTGTATGTTGAGCAGCTGCTTAGAAAGATGTAAAAATATTGTTGTTACTCTGTTTGAGTATAATGTGTTCAGAATACTTACTTAAAACGGGATCAATTGTTAAAGGTTTCATAGCTCCCTGCTGTTGGCTAGAGTCTGCATAGCTAGGACTTTGGACGGAAGCCGTGTAATTACAATTCCACCGGTTTACAGCAAATTGATGTCCTGCTGTAACAGTAACAACGGAAGGCAACGATAGTTGTGGATACGTATTTGCTGATATATGAATAATTGGAGAATTTTGATAAAATTTCAATATTTGGCATAGATCATCGGGCATTGCACTGAACATCATCGGAGATAAGTGCATTGCCGAACTTCTGGGTGGATGAGGTTCCATAAGCAATTGACTGGGTGTTTGGCCAAAGTTGCGTATTTGATTTTCGACAGCCTCCCTCATAACAGGATCTCCTATTGCATCTAAATCTACACTACCTTCGTATGTCAAGTAGTAGAATACGTTGGTGGCCCGAACAGCTTCAGGTCCTCTCTGCTTATAGCCGAATATTAAATCAATCCATTGATGTAATTGGCATGAGACGAATTCCGATTCTAAGGCCATGCGGTTGATGCGCACAAACTCTTCAGGCGTCTTTGCCCAAGGCGGCAGTTCAACATCATTGACCATCGTTCCATCCTCACGGTGACCCAATCGATAACTTGAAGAATTGTAAAACATCTCCGGCAAGAAGTACCATTCTGGTATAAGCTCTTTGACATCTGAAGTGTCGCGTTGGCAATTCTTCCATGAGAGGTTAACGGAAGAGAAAAGACGATCAGGATAATCGAATTTACCTCCCTGCAGCGCAAGAAACATAGTTGTGAAAGGTTCCACTCTTACCAACCAATTAAGTGTAAAACTTGCAGTGGAGTAGTGAGTTCCATAGTGGAATGGTGGTATTGTATCACTTTCCCAAGATTCATACCTTTCTTCGAAGTATGCTCTTCTTGATGGATTTAAAGCTCCTATAGGTTTCGACAAATCTCTATAGTTTGACGGTAAACTGAGATCTAAATCTTTGGTTTCATAATTAGTCAATACCCAAGGGAAAATGGGATATTGATTTAAATCGTTGTATGTGCGACCTGCTATGGTATTAAGGAACATTAAGTATTCAAAATTGGAAATTTCACGGCGCTGCCATTTTTGGGTCATATTCGAGTTACGCATCAACTGACGTGGCGACATCATCGAAGCTCGTCTAGTCTGTGGAATGCCATATTTTATACCCACTCCTACGCGCGGCAGAGCCTTAATAACCTTCTTTACGGTGTGTTGGTCAGGAAACGCGAATAAAATTGAAGTGCGAGAGGCTAAAAAGATTTCCAGAGCTACATTTTGCAGGAGGTATCGTCGTGAAAATATGGCTCTAACTTCAGAAAAGTACCATTTGCCATGTAAATGATCACAGTACTTGAGAACTTCAGCCTCTATTTTGTGGAAGTCGTTGTGTTCTTCATCAACCTCAAAGAACATTTCCGTACTTGTTATGGAAACAGTACCGGGAGCAACTAGTCCTGGAGCTATAAGTTTCGCTTTAGTGCTAATATTAACCGGGCCAGTCAAATCTAGATCGAGTTCTCGGTCTTCTATTAGAAGTTCAGCATCGTCTAAAAGATCGGCAGTGTGTTGGGTAGCTTGGTGAGCACGGCTAACAGCTATTTGTGTATGAAATTCATCCCGAGTTTGTAAAATTGCATCTTCTGGACCACCATTTTCTAGCGCAGCCTTCAAAGTGGCTTGAGGATGAGACGAGCCTCTGGGATTTTGTACCATACGTTTACGTCTTCTGGCATCATCTTCCCAGGCATCCAACTTCCAGTAAGTTTGCTTTTGGACATTACCACAAGAATCCCCCCAGGCACCATGCCTGTTGCACATAATATTGCGAACTTTTTCTAACAATCTACTGGCAATGACATTATCTCTTCGGCGAGCTGCAGTAATTAAATGATCACACATCCGTTCTTCCTCCCTTCTTTCTAACAAAGTTTGTGCACATTGCGACTCGAAATCTGCGTGTTTTAGAACATCATCTGCTCTCATACGATTTAAAATAAATTCCGCTTCATTTGCTACTCGCACTATGTGATCTTTCATGGCATGCGACAGTAGGCGACCCTCGTTAATAAGTTCAATGAAAGCAAGTCCTGCATGCTTCTGCAAACTGTTTTGCCACTCCTGAGAGCAAAGCAACATCACCAGCTCCACTACAGAGTGTGAGTTCTTAAATGTAGTCAAGCCCTTGCCTTCCATCAGCAACTCCTGTCCATGAGAGCCCACCAAAGTCTTGGACAAATAATGTGCAAAATCCACCATAATTTCTCTTAGCAAAGGACATACTGGTCCCAATGCTACTTCCAACTTCTGCGTGAGACTAGCCTCTCTAGAAGGAGTAGTCATGGGTAATTGGCCGACTAATGGTGGTTTCATAGGCAAGTCCTCTGCTCTTGAATTTCTTTGTGCACCAACATTTCCTCCATTACCAGATACGCCTGTTGCATTTACATAACCATCTGGCACTCGAACTACAGATATTTCTGAATCCGGTTTATCTCCTCTTTCGTTGACGCCGCCACCGACATGTGAAGTATTTTGCATATGACTGGCATGTGCTGAATGCATACCACCCATGACTCGTATCTTTGCATCACCCGACATTATACCTGTAGCTGATGCCTGTACACTTGCATCTTCATTTAAATTGACATCTGTCCAGCTTTCATCATTTGAATTCATGGGCTTACCATCATCAACCATAATTTCACTTGATGATTCCACTTCAGGAACTTCGTTTTCAGTTGAGTTCATATTCAGTGAATTACATTCTGAATCACTCTGTAATAAGCATGAATGTGGTTGGAATTGATTATTGGTTGTGGCAAATTACACGGACAACACATACAATTATAAATACTGTACATACAGACATACAGTGTCTTTCATAAGTATTCGAATATAGGTAAACCATGAAAAGAAACCAAATTTAATAATATATTTTGTGTGCAAAAAAAAATGAATTAAATTGTTATATTGTCTAGGCAGTCTTTAGCTTTGATATTACGCTTTTTAAAACTTGAAAAATTTACATTTACTTAAATTAAATTAGTTTTTTTAAAGTCCATA
>NC_060951.1:67197078-67199327 GCF_022045245.1 Lucilia cuprina
AACTAATTAATAATGTGCATGTTTATTACAATTAAATTTAATTATTATTTAAAAAACAAAACCGACCCAATAAAAGAGTCCCAAATTGCAACCAAACTCCCAAACAAAAATTACTACAAATACAACATCCGAAACCACTGTGACCACTTCCACAAATCCAACTTCAATTAATTCATTATTATTGAATAATAATAAATTAAGCAAACTACAAAAACAGCCATTGTCGCCGCCCATACCCGTGGTGCCACAAAAATTACCCAAGGTAAAAAAACCAAAAACAACTCAACACAAAAACACTTAATCATTTGTAACACCATTCAATTAGAAATATAAAAAATACATTTAATTCACAAAAACACCGTATTTATTCGCTAAAATCCCACTTTATTTGTTTTCGATTAAAATATAAGTAAAAAGTTTACATTGATTAAAGTGCATTCATTTGTAAACAATTTGTGTGCAGGTTTTTTATACAATTTGGTTTTATTTGTGTTGTTTAATTTTATTTCGTTTAAATTTATGTTTTAAATTTTGTATTTATATTATGTTAATTTTGTTTTTATTGGATACTGGGTGTCAAAACATATCTTGCAAAAATATTTAAGTTATTTTTTTAGCTTAGTCGATATTAACAGCAGTATTCTAATTATAACAGTCTGCATCAAATAAGTAACATAACATATTATTATTTTTTTATGCTATAGTAAAAATAGGAAGTTTTTTTTAAATCTCTTTGAAATTTGAAGAGATTTAAAGTTTAAACGTGTTTAAAATTAGGTAAACGCAATATTTTTGTTTACTCATTTATTCGTAATGTAATTTGCCTTTTTAAATCGCGAATTCGATAAACCCATTCTGTTTGAATGTTTATTTTTTATTTTATTATCCTTATGTACAATAATTTAACATATTTTATATATAAGTTTTTATTCAAACATACCTATTTTTTCAACTACATTAATATGATCAGAAGTATTAATTAATTGAGTAAGCCGTGTAAGGCAATTAACAATATTAATGCTAATTTTGATGTTGACTTAACTCTAAAAAGATGTTAATAACAAAATGTATTTAAATATTTTTAATAATAAATATAGTGACGAACGTATATATTCAAATAAAGCTTATATAATTTCCTTGAAGGGCTTTATAGTCCCATAATGAGATGCGAGTGGGATATTTCTTAAAAAAATAGGGGGAAATTAAGTGTAACAAAAAAAAATCAAGTAAGAGTTCTATATTCTGCTGTGCCGAATCTTATATGTATACCCTTCACCATGATTTGCTGAAAAAAGTCAATACCAAAAAGTCCTCTTTTACAGGTTAACACATACTCCGGGCACAACATGCTTAATTTCACGTTTATAGATTCAAAAAAGTACCTTGTAAATTTTTGGTAAAATTTTCAGAGGTTGTCTCCAAATTTTTGCTCATATTTCCAATTTTTATTTTAGGGTAAAATTATAACCATTTTAAGGAGACATCATTAACACCATTTAAAACATTCGGACAGGATCGAAAGAATAGTTACAAATAAAAACAACTTATATTTTTGTAGCATTCCAACACACTGTTTTATAATTATCCTTAAAATTAATTGCCCAATTAAGGGGCTAATTAAAAGCTAAAAGTAACGCATATTTCCAAAATTAGTTTTATTTTTAATTTTTAAATGTGTTCAACTATGTCGTTCTTCATTATGAAAATTTCAATATATATTAGTAGTTTAAATGCGTTGTACAAATTAAAGTATCTTTTTATACCCTACACCACTTTAGTGGGGAGGGTATATTGGGTTTGTGCTGATGTTTGTTACATACAAAAATATTCGTCCTATACCCACCTTAAAGTATACCAATCGGCTTAGAATCATATCTGAGTCGATTAAGCTATGTCCGTCCGTCCGTCTGGCTGGCTGTCCATGTAAACCTTGTGCGCAAGGTACTGGTCGCATTTTTCAAGATAATTGGATAAAATTTGGCACACACGCTTCTTTTGGCCCAAGGATGAAGCCTATTGAAAATGGTTAAAATCAGTCCATTATTTCGACTAGCTCCCATACAACCGTACCCCCCAAATAGGGCCTTTTGGCTTATAATTAATTTAAATGATCTATTGTGTTAACAAACTTTAAATGACATTTCCGATTTTTGTAATGATCGGGCTTCATTTGACCCTATCCCCCATACAAACTCCCCTTCAGAAAATGACTTAAAGGTCAAAATTCACTTACAAACACTAATAACACT
>NC_060951.1:67199427-67218513 GCF_022045245.1 Lucilia cuprina
AACGTTAAGAATAAATGTAGTTTTTGAAGATAAAGTATTTGTGCTTACCTTTATTGAAGGTGGTCCACTAGAATGCGAATCATTATCTGCTAACACAGATGGATTATTTTCATCAACAACAATGATTTCGTAGTCTCCGTCATGGATAGTTCGTCCGCCTTTTCATGTTAATTTGTGAATAATAATAAAACAGGAATAATTAAAGTTAACTTTAAACAATATTAGCTATAAATATTAAATGTATAAGCTGCATAAAAATTTCTGTAATATAAAGTATGTATATAAAAGGTTACATAAAGAGGTTAATATAAAAAAATAATGCAAAATTCAAAAGTGAAGATGAAAATGTCCTTGTGATATGTATGTACGAGTTGTTAATATACGTGAAATGCGGCGGCGGTTATTGTGATATTTGATCTAATAATCAAACCCCCAAATTTGTTTTTTTTTTTTGCAAAAACTGTGTCAATGAATTCAATTTATTAGCAAAAAAAAAAAAATTGAAAAAAAAAACAAGTAACAGGACTTCCTTCTTATTTCAAAAATATGTATTTAAACGAAACATATTACATCGCTCATTCAATATATTTAACTCTTTTTGATAACCACAATTACAATAACTTTACGGAATTTTAATAATGCAATCTTGTGCTTTAAGGTGCGTCTAAATTGTGCCATCAGTAAACTAGTGCTTATGATATAAAAAATTTAATTAAAAACAATAAAACGTTTATTCAAGCTGTGAAAGGAATGCGTTTTGCTTTCAACAAGTTGGGATGCGCCTTAAACAAGTGAACAATAATTACTAAAAAGAGGTAGCTGTTTTACTCTTATGTAAAAAAGTTTAACAAAATCAAGATCTCATTTAAAACTTATGCAAAACTTAAACTAATAACTCAAATTAAACAACAATTAAAGTCGATAAAAACCAAAGAATATAAACAAAAAATAAAAAGCCAATTTTAAATCCTAAAGATTCATTTTGGATTCGTACAAGTGGAAAACAAAAAAATCTTAATCACCAAATTTGCTGTCATAATTAACAAAGAGATGAGGATACACTCATACATCCATACGTTGAAAAACAAAAACTATACAAAATTAAATGTAGTAAAGTAAAATAAAAGACGAATAGACTAGAGGAGTAGCAGAACGCATAACTCTCATTAATACCTGTTCCAGTTGGGGTACGGCCATTATAGCGATAATTGTTATTAATGCCGTTATTGTTTTTATATACCGTAGCTCCTAAAGATGCTGCTGATGATGCTGCTGCAGATGACGCAGTTATTCCTAAACCACCTACATGCATTCCACCAGCACCACTAACAACAGCACCTGATCCCAAAACATGACCATTACGTATATGACGGCCATTATTTATAATGGGCATAGAATTGTGATTATTGCCATTATTATTGCTGCCACAGCCGAAGCTGCCGTTACCATTCGCAACGGTATTGGTAACAAGACCGTTTATCACAACGTGTTGTGTGTGATAATCAACTATGCCGTTCGGGTGAGATGTGGTACCATTTATACCATTAATCATCAAGCCTGACGGTGTACGCATGTATGATTGTTGCGAGTGATGGTGATAAGACATACTACCCATATCGATTCCAACATTTCCACCACTACTTCCACTTACTGCACTACCGATGATTCCATTGTGATCTTGCTGTTGTTGTTGATTTTGTTGGGGTGTTGAAATTTTACCATTTAACGCTTGATTACCATTCATCATACTGAAGTGACCCGATGCTGTAGACTGTTGTTGTTGAAGATGGTACTGATGTTTTTGTCCATGTCTATGATGAGGCTGTGAAGCCAAACTTGAAAGAGAAGACGTTGATGCTGGCTGGGATGTATTTGTTGAAGAGGTAGAAGGACTTGTCGATTGTGTTGCGATAGGTGGTGACGGGCAATGGGTTGCATAAGAAGTAGTACTTATAGTGTGATTATGACTTTGGTAATATTGTTGATGATGCTGCTGCAGCTGATGTTGATGTGTTACGTGGTGATGATTGTGTTGTAAGTTACTTGTTTGTTGTTGCTGAAGCTGAGGATGATGTGGCGGCGATGGCATATGTTGTTGATAGTATAGTTGTTGTTGGTGATGTGGTTGATGTTGCATTGTAGGCTGTTGTTGCATATTTGATTCTGTTATATGGTTATGATGTGTTCCTGGCAGAAATTGTGGGTACACATGGTGTGACCACTGTGGAAACAATGGACGACCTGACGATTCTACTCAAGGAAAAGTGATTTCGAAATTCGAGAAGTTTAAAATAATGGATTTCGAAAAATAATATTTCGGAAAATAAAACAAACAAGTTATAACCAAAAAACGAAAACCGAAATTTCGAAAAAATACATTTAGTAATTAAAATAAAAAACCATTATGAACATTTGAATGGGAATACATACATATTTAAGTTTATATATATATATATATAATGGTAATTTAAAAAAAATTTCCATCATCATTTCCATAAAAAAATACGTTGTTATCGGTTCAATATATACAAAAACGTCAATAATGAAAATAAAAACACATTTCATATTGATCATGTCACTCGTAGAGGATTTGGGGAAGTTTTGTAAATTTGATGACATTTTCGTTGTAATGTATATTTACAGTCATTTTATAGATGTATGTAGTTGTTGGTTAAACACAAAATTGTATATGGATTTTAAATAATTTTGTATTTTTTCGTTTAGTTAGTTTAGTTATATTATTATCATACAAAAAATCCGAATAAAAGCAGCATGGAAAATAAACACGAAAAAATAAACAGAGAAAAATATAAAGAGGGTGTAATGATTAGCAATACATCTAGCAATGACGTTAAAAAAACGATAACTTTCATTAAACACAAATATTTATATTAATGAGGAGAATTAACACAGGCCAGATAGAAAATTTAAACGTCAAAGGAATAATGAAAGTTTGGTTTTTTACATCATTTACTTTCTGACTTTAAAATATAGAGGGTAACATTAACATTTTAAATTAAAAATCTATATATATTTTTTTTAGTGTTTTTAATTTTTAATTAAAAATATTAAAAAATAAAAAACGAATTATACTAAAACTAATTAGTCTAATTATTAAAAAAACTTATAAAAATAATAGCTACCCCCTTTTTAAGAAATTATGAAATAATTCATACATATTTTAAATAAAGATCAAATTATAATTGTGAACATTTTAATATACATATGAAAGAAAGTATGTATGTGTTAAGAAATAAAACTACTTTCACGTATTACAAAACAATAAATAAACCAAATTTGTTAATATTGATTAAAAAAGTGAAAATGTTTGTGCAGTTTTTTTTATATAAATATAAACTTATAAAATATTTAAATACACTCTTACCGCCAGTAGATCTTTGCATAACAGGTGATTGCCTTTGAACTTGAGGCTCAGCTGGGGGCTCTAGGATGTCACGATATTTCGACACCATTAAAACTGAAATAAAGTACACAATCGCCAAGGACAAAAACTGAGCCTGTTTTGTCTCCTCCTTAAATAAACAAATATTTGCAAGTGTAAAAAAACTTTAGCAAGTGAAGACCGAACAAAGAAATTTTAAAAATATGAAAAACACTTACAACATCCCTGTATATAACAGCTCTCAATCGATTTACATCCATATCTTGTAGCAATTTCTCTGGATCCTTAACTGGGGACAACTGGCCTGTTATGGATTCAACAATATTCTACAAATATAAATGAATTGTATTTAAGTTAAAACAATCTTAATAATATAATAAATATATTTTAGAATTTTCTATTTTTACTTCAGAAATTTCTAATTATATTTCAAAATCTTTTAACTGTATATCGGCAATCTAAAATTTATTTCCGATTGTATTTCAGATATTTCCAATTTGTAATATACAAACATTTTTAAAATACAATTGCATAAGATACAAATAGAAAATAAATTTGAATTAAGGTATCCTTTAACAATTCACAAAGTTTTATAGACTAAAAAACTTTTAGAAACTCGCTTACCTTTGGTGAAGCTTGAGCACCACGTATAAGTGCTTGTAAGTGGGCAGCTCCAGGCACATCTCTTGCCATTGCACCAACATTATATCGTGTACGTTCCTTACATTCGAGGCAATTGCGTACTGCACAAGTACAAACTAAGCGTAGGCACTGCCTTAATATGCCACCACTAGACATATTCTTTTCGGCTTCCAGTTCCCCGAAATTCAAAGACGTTGCAAAAATTAATACATCAGCCATGTTAACAAGACGCTGCAGAAATGAAACGGCAACTTCAAGGGGCATACCTTGAGTTGGTTCAAGAACATCAAGTTCAGACTAAAAATTGAATCAAGATAAATAATTTTCAAACATCACATTTTAACATGCTGCACAGTGGTATATAAATAAAAAAGAGCATCTAAACGGTTTCCGATTCTAATGAAATTTTACATGCGAGGAAGTTTTGTTTATGTTTTGAATTCTGGTCTAAAAATTTTGATAATTTAATTTTTAAAGGCGAATATATTCTAGTTAGTTAGTTTGAAAGGAGGATGTACATATATACATCAAATCCGAAGAAATACACATAGGCCTCTATCGGGCCTGTTGTGCGAACCCACCACCTCCGGTCTACCAGACTAGACAGTGGAAGTCAAAATTTAAAACTTAACCAAACAACTCGATTAGAAGTTACAGAAACATTTGCCTCTTTTTTATTTCTAAAACACTATGTGCAGTAAATAAACATATTTATAGATATTCTTACATTTGGCGAAGTTGCAGAGGCCAACAGAGGCAATAAGCCACCACAGGCAATTATCAAGTTATCAGCTAGTTGCGATATCAAATGTACTGTATTTACAACAAATATTGCATTTTCGCTGGAGTTGACAAAATCCAATACACTCTTTGTAGAATGTGAGCGCCAGACTTGTATATCAGTTTCCAAAGAAAAGAGAACATCTGACAGCAATCGTTGATGAATGTATGACCACTTGAATTCTGGTATACGGAAAGGCGGACGAGTGGGACCAGGGCTAAACATAGGACGAGTTGAACCAGATTTGGGACGTTGCTGTTGATGCTGCGATTGTTGTTGTTGTGGATAGCCGTGTTGTTTCGTATCATCTGTTTTAAGTAAATATAGTCAATTCAAATAATATTATTTTAAGTAAAAATTTCTACTTAAGACGGTTAGTCTTGGGTATACCCAGCAAAATTACGTTCATCAATACCCAACATACCTGGGTATGTCATACAATATATATGGATATTTCATAATTTAATACATTTCTACCCTCATATTCATAAACAAATTTTTATTTATTTTATAAACGATTATTAAATCAAATTTCGTATGGAAATTTTGTTTTATAAACCTTTTATAAAATAAAATGCTGTTTATGAATAAGGGGGCAAGTGTATAATTTATATAAAAATTTTAGCAATTTTTAAAGTTTCCCACTGTTTTCCTATTAATAAAAATATCATAAATATTAAGGGTCTTATTTATAAACATTTATAAAATGTTTATAAATCGAATTTTCATAAAAAATTTGTTCTATAAACCTTTGATAGATTTCTACGAATAAGGTAGTAAATATTTTTTATATAATAATTAAATTATAAAAAAAGCATAATTTAACTTAACATAAACAATGAAAAAAAAAAATTAATTTATCAAAATCGGTCCATATTTGGAACAAATTTAAAAAATGTTTATAAAAACTTTTTTATAAAAAAAAATTGTATGGATAAAACAAGCATAATTTATCCAGTTTTACATTGATTTTTTGATATGACATATTTTTGAATTGATATGATTGATGTTATTTTCTACGAAGGTAATAAAAAGTGAACGTATTTACTCATGAAATAAGTAGAACATAATAAAATTTGAAAATTGTTATAAAAGTGTGACATACATTTTATCTTTCTTCTTTTATTTAAAAAACATCAAATTGTTTAAAAACTAACAAACTTATGATTTTTCAAAGTTTTATGAAGTTTAATTTAGCAAATCATGTGGTTTTCAATAGTCTAGTCTATAGTTTAATATATAGTCTAGTCTATAGTGTAGGAAATAGTCTAGTATTTAGTTTAATCTAGACTCAATTCAATAATCTGCTCTATAGCCAGTTTAGTCTAGTTTATGGTCCAACTTAAAAAAATATGTACATAGTACATATATATTGATGTTTTAATTACATTTGTAAGACATCGAAATGTTAGTCGTACACCCAGAAAGAATCATTTTCTGTGTCTGTATATTGAAAACTTCACACCCTCCAGATATAAATCCATTTCAAGAATACATGATTTTCTATACTTTCTTGTCATAAACCGTTACAAATGGATATAAATGTATCCATAAAAAAATATTTACCCAAAATATACGCCCTTTCATTTTAGATTTATAACCAACGACATAATAACAAATTTGTGAATAAAATATAAATATTTACCGAAATGTTGGTTTTCAACCTGTGTACTGGCACTTTGTTGTTTCTGTTGAGGTTGCTGATGAGTATCCTGAGATGATACAGGTTCTTCGGTGTAGTCTATAGACTGATTGGTTTGAGTCTCCTGGCTAATACTATCGTGTGCTAAATCATGTTGTATTTTGTTAGTGTTGTCATCAGTATGAGATATTAAATCTAATTTTTCTGATTCTAACAAATTTTGATTTTCAGATTCTTCCTCTAACACATTTTTCTCTGCCGAGTCTACTATTGCGGAAACGGTTTTTTCTACCAAATCATCAACAACAGTTTGCACTATATTAACCACATTTTGATTATTTTCGCTTTCATTTGCACGTAGTTTCTCTTCACTATTACAATTTCTAATAGATGGTGAATCTAATGAAATAGCTTTATCCAAAGCTGATTGTATAACATCTTCAATAATTTCTTTAGCGGTTTCGTTAAGAAATTCCTCCGGTGACAGATCTGTGTCAGTATCAGTATTTGTTTCCATAT
Source organism: Lucilia cuprina (assembly GCF_022045245.1). Taxonomy (NCBI): domain Eukaryota; kingdom Metazoa; phylum Arthropoda; class Insecta; order Diptera; family Calliphoridae; genus Lucilia; species Lucilia cuprina. Next base: position 67,206,415 of record NC_060951.1, read on the forward strand.
GTTTTCCATCGATCTTTTTGTAAGCATTATTAGGATTGTTGTTTTCATATTGTTCAAGAGTTTGGTCTTTTGAGGAAATCTCAATAACTTTATCTATTAATTCATCAACAATGTCTTTGACTGTGGTGACTTCAGCGGTATATTCTTGTAAATTTACCAACGATTCATCCGTCATCGAAGCACTTGATACTGTTGTTTCAGGACTAAGCGAAGATATTTCTTCCGTAGTTTCAACTGTAGTAGATAAAGACGAACTGACTTCTATTTCGGCTACATCATTTGGTACTTGGTCAGTGACGGTAGGTGTCACTGTACCCTCATCTGTTGCTGTCGACGTAGCATTGTTATTCAATTTATTCTCTTTAGTAACCTGGGTTTGTTCAGTCTTTTTCGGGCCTTCATCTTTATCAGGCAAATCGTTTGTATTGTCAGTATTTGCGTTTATTTCTGTTGGTAACTGGTCAGCTTTTGTATCCAAAATATTGTTGTTTAACAAATTTTTGGTATTGAGCTGAGTTATTTTTGTATGACTTGACACTTTTAATGGATGTTCTGAGGACGGTTCTTTGATTTGTTTTTTCTCATTATTTAATACACCCTGTACTACTTCGTTGACGGCTAACTCAATTTCTTCATCCTTTATAACTGATGATGCTTCCTGCAATTCGTCGGCTAATTGTTTGCAGTCGGCTAAAGATTTCTCAGATTTTTGTAAAACTGTTTCAATATGAGCATTATTATTTTCTAATTCTGTTTTAGCATTTTCAATTTCAAGATCTTCTAAATCGCTGATATTTAACGTTTCTTTCAAAGCTTCCTGCCCTGTGGATGAATTCGTTTTGGCGGGTGTTGCGGTGACACTGGTATTCTTAGAAGAGGGCGAGTTACCATTGCAGTTAACGGCAGTGACAGTTATATCAGATTTTATGTGTTCATTGTAAACGTCGCTCACACTTGATATACTAGACTTGACAGGTTCATTGTCGATGGCGTCTTTTGTTGAATCTATTGACTTCCCACATGATTCGGATTCAAGAGCGCAATCACATTTTCCTTCAACTTCACTTCTTTCCGTTTTGACATCATGAATTTCATTCCCAGGATTATTATTTAAACATTCTTCCGTTTCTATTTCATCGTCGCCATCTTCATCTACTTGGGGAACATCTTCTAAGGATGCAACCGACGGAGCATCGTGAACAATGCCATGTTGTTGCTGCTGTAATTCTTCTCGTTCCCATCCGCTGATGGTACTTATCGGTCTCGCTTGTCTTAGGGCGGGATCAGTTATGTTGTCTGTTCGCTGCCGTTCATAGTGCTCATACATTTGAGCAAATTGTAGTTTAAACTCTTCATATGAAACTTTGGAATGGACAATGGCCAATGTATCAACCCAAACTCGCCAGCCTCCGTATTCATATTTAATGGCATGATGTAAAAGCATACGAAATAGTGAATAAACCATATCGGAAATTTTCTGTTCTTCTGTGTTTTTAGGATGAATGTAAGCCATTGCAATTAGCCATTCTTGCCACACGGACATTTGTAGTACTGTGCGTCTATTTTCTCGATTGCTATTACATAGTAACGTCATATCGGACAGGAATAGTTTTTTTACTTCAATCAAAGATTCAGTTTGTTTTGATTGCCTAATTAAAGTGGCTACTACTTTCAGCATCACTGAAATTAAATAAAAATAAATAAAAGACACATCAAAAATTTCTAATTATATACTTATACTATACTAAAAATGTCTAATTACTATATATTTATTTTTGTTTATTTAATAAGCAAATTTATGTAAAGATTTTTATTCAATCTTCCAGATTGACATGAATTAATAATGATAGTCGGTATATACAAAAACTTAAATTTGAGCCAAAAATGTTTTCCTTGTTTTTCTTGCGTTCATAATTTACTCTTGATCTTTTTTAATATGGGTATTGTGGTTATCATAAAGTGAAACAATCAGTTGAGCGATAACTATAAGTATTTATAAGTTTACAAATAAGAAAAACAATTTGAACAATTTGAAAAAGCAAAATCTAAATATCCGAAGAAGCATTAACTACCAAATTATACAACGATATTTCCATTTTGTAGTTTTTAAATGTTTCTTTTCTTTTCCCACCTAAAGATCTTGTAATAATTCAACTTACTTGGATTTTCTAAGCGATAATGACTTTCGGGTTCAGCATGTCGGTTGTACATTATATGCTGTGATATATGTTCGGTCATAATTTCATACAAAACATTATACGTTGGCATCGACAGTGATTCCTCATACAAAAGTAATCGTTCTGCTAATAGTGTATATAAATTGTGTGGAGACATAACATCGTACTTTCTTCTGAAATAAAAATAACAACGTATTTAGTAAACGTATAAACATACACATTACATAGATAGTTGATAGGTTGATGAGGGAATGAAGAGTTTAACATACTTGTAAGTGCTCCTCGATAAAAAGAATCCTAGCAGTTTAAGGGCTTGTAAGCGTATCAATTGACTTTCAGCAGCCAGAAGTTTAAATATGGTTCTAACACCATGTTTAACATCAAAAGCAGGTACCATGGAACTGGGATGCTCAGACATAAGCGATATTAACATTTGCAAAACATCATGTAAATTTTCATCCTAGAGGTTCCGTAATTAATTAATCTAAAGGCAATATAAAAAGATCGCGATACTTACCTCATGCATGGTTGTCAAATAATTTAGAATGCTTTGCAGTTCATCTTCTTTGACACCCTGACCTATCATAATCAATTGTTTCAAAAACAATAAAATGTAAGCGCGTATTGCTAAGATATCTTTCTGGGCTGGACGGGGGCCATCTAATCAGTATGGAAAATATGATAGAATTAGTTGAACATATTTAACTGAGTCTCTTTCACTTTCGCTTACCCAGTCCCTTTGGAATAATACCACTTTTAGCACGTGGATTCACAACCCAATAATAATATTTTAAAGTATGTACTGTTTGCAAAACAGTACTTACACGTCGAACATTGCTATAGATTTGCGTATCGCTAAGAAATTCTGTAGCTAAGTATGAATAAAGTCGAGCTTGAACATTCGCCGGCGTATAAATCCATAACGCTGGATTAAATAAAACGTGATCCAAAAGCTGCCACGTTAAAAACGAAAAACAAAACAACTACAAACGAAATACAAATAAATGAAATTAGTTATTACATTTTTAGGATCATGTATGTCTCTCAATAATTTAAACGTTTTTCAAAATATTTATTACATTTAAAAGATAAAGAAAAAGGAATACAACAATACATAAAATAAGTATAGTATATATACATACATGTTTATGAATAATGCGGTCGATTTTATTTAGTTATATAATACAAAAATATGTATTGATTTTGTATTTTGATTTCAAACGTTTTATTTCGTAACAAAAACAGCATGCAGCAACAAAATAAGGATATTCATTCAGTTTTACAGCATCAACAATAGTTATTTAGGAACAAACAAATTAACAATATTGTATGAAAAAGAAACATAAAACAAAGAAAAAATATTACTTAGTACACACATTTCATACGCAGATTGAATATTTCAAGTTCTTCTTGCATGTAGCAGATTCTTTTCATACAACAATGAACAGAAACTGCTGCGGGAACTGTAGAATTTCAAACTACTAAAATTATAAGTAATTAAAAAAATAATAATGCATGACAATAATTTATGTACGTATTTAAGTATTTGTTAATATATACCTTTAATGTTTGTTTTCGATATTTCAATATTCAGTGTAAAAAATATTTTTTGTAATTTTTGGTTCAAACCATTTAATAATATTTTTAAATTTCGCGAAGATTATTAAAAATAAAACAAAAAAATTACGGTTAAAAAGCGTCGCATGTAACTTGAAGCGTAGAATGCGAAGTAGCTGCGAAAAGCGCGTAATGTTTTGACGCGATGACGCTAGTGTGAGCCTATGGCAGTTCCTTATTGTTCTCGATTTTGTCTAACTTACTATTTTAAGTAAGGCAAATAATTAGATAATTTTAGTTGGCTACGCTTTCTATAGACAGTGAATCTGTTGTACTTTTTTCATGTACTTTTTAATGACATTTTCAGCCTTTAGTATGCAACTGATTTACATATTTATGTATATATGTATATACAATACTCTATATTTTATATTTGAATGAATGTTAACTTCAGTCGATTCTTTGAAAATGTTGACTTTTGGAAAGTTAAAGAGAGCCGTTTTTTTTCAATAAAAATTTATTATTTTATTACTAAAAATTTCCACCGAATTGTTATTGTATTCAAATATGCACTCCATACAGATTATGACATATTCAATGGGAAGTTTTAAACGACTTTTTTTATTTCGAATAATTTAATTTGTTTAAAAATATTCATTAAATTCAGTTTTTGATTTTAAGAAAAGTATGCAGAACCCATTCCTTAATATTTCTAATTAATATTGTTAAAATACCAAAGCAAGGCCTTGTAGTTATACTTATTTATAGAGAATGCTGCTCTTTACAACAATGTTATCATATATTCTATAAATCGCAATAATATTGCATATTTTAGACTAAAGTATAGATAAGGAGTGAGATCGAAAAATTCTTAACACACGTTTTTCATTACATTTTTCAACCAAAGTATTATTTGATTTTTTTTGATCAAGTTACCTTTGAAAAACATGTCAGTTATTATGTGTAATGTCAATTATATTAATTTTTTTTGTTAATCTGATTAAAATGAGTGACCAGAAAAAAGTGCGTACTGAAATTATTAAATATTTTCAACTAAACCCAACTTGGTTTTAAAAAAAGTTGGTCAAGCATACAAAGGTCTGCCGTCAAACTGTTTCCAATGTTATTAAACAGTACCGGGAGAACTTGTCAGTTGATAGAAAACCTGGTTCAGGTAGAAGGAATGGTCCACATGATGTTTCTAAAGCCAAAAAAATAGAACGCATTTTCAAAAGAGCTTCCAACACATCCGGTAGGAAAGAAGCTCAGTTAGCTCAGTGCTCGGACTATTTGGTACGAAAAGTTAAAGCTAATGCAGGTTTAAAAACATACAAGGCTCAAAAAGTTCCTGACAGGAACGCTGTTAAAAATTTAGAGGCCAAAAACAGAGCACGGAAATTGAAGTCAAGTTTTATAAAAAAATATTCTTGCTGCATAATGGATGACGAAACGTATGTTCTGGCAGATTTTTCGCAACTTCCAGGTCAAAAGTTTTATGTTGCTGATGCTCGAGGGAATGTTGAAGAAAAGTTTAGGACCCAAAAGCAGACAAAATTTCCCAGAAAGTTCTTGGTATGGCAAGCAATATGCAGTTGCGGCAAAAGAAGCCAATCATTTGTTACAACGGGCTCTATAAATACCGAAATTTACATCAAGGAATGTTTACAAAAAAGGCTGCTTCCATTCATAAGACTTCATAATGTGTCCACTTATTTTTGGCCTGACTTGGCATCCTGTCACTATGGTAAACAAGCCCTTGAGTGGTACACTAATGTGGTACCCAAGAGAGGCAAATCCTCCAAACTGTAAGCCAGTGGATCAAGTTGTACACGAATGAGATGGAAGACGAGTGTGGTACCAAGAGAGGCAAATCCTCCAAACTGCCCGGAGCTAAGGCCAGTGGAGAGATATTGGGCTCTTGTTAAAAGAGAATTGAAGAGTACACAAAAGGTGTCCAAAAGTGTGGTAGATTTTAAACGGAGATGGACTACATGTTCGAGCAAAGTGACAGAAAGCACTATAAAAACGTTAATGGAAGGGTTTCCGAAAAGGGTTTAAAATTTCATCACTAGTGATTAAAACTATAAAAATATTTTTTTTGTAAATTGTAATAATAATTTGAATCAAATAAAAAAAAATAAAGCTGTAAGTTTAGTGGTTTCTTTTTTATAAACATATATGTATGTTAAGAATTTTTCGATCTCACTCCTTATACGAATTATTAAAATAATTTTAGGTAAAATAACAAAATTAATCAATTGCTTTTAGTGCGGAAAGTTTCTTCACCAAACTGACTTTAAAAATAGGTTTTTATTATTAGGACAATATTGGCAATAAGGTGTTGTTGTGCTATTTTTAACCCAAATTTTTATTAATAAAATTTGTTTAAATTTTCTTGGCTTGTGCTCAAACTTAAAAGCTTTTCATCTTGTTATGTTTTAAACCAATATCGCAAATTAGCTTAAATTCATGAGTTTATACATACCTATTTCAAAAACTCATTGGTGGTTAAATTTACATTGAAAATAAATAATAACAATAATAATTATAATAACATGATGTTAAATATAAATATGCATAAATATAATTTACAACATTAAATGTAACGTAGAACTTCAAGTTATAATCTAAATTGTATACATAAATCTAATATTACATATATGTATGTTAAAGAATTTCTTCTAAAATACTACAAAAAAATTTGAAAAATTTTCTTTCTTTTAAAGTATCAAACTTTTCACCTGGTAAAACTGTTTGTTAAGATGATGTTTAAGAGAGAGAAAGTGATGACGTTTGTGTTTTTGTTTAATGTTTATAAATGAGGAAACGGGTAGGAAAGCATTGAGAGAATTAAGGTTTTTAATCAATTCGGTTGCGCCATTTTAACAAAATTTATCATTTTAAATTAAAATTTGAAAAGAAAGTTTGACAAAGTAGAAAAAGGCATAAAAATGTAAATAATTAATAATTAATATATAATATAATAATATATATATATATATATATATATATATATATATATTATATATATATATATATATATATATATAATATATATATATATATATATATATATATATATATATATATGTATATATATATATATATATTAATATATATATATATATATATATATATATATATATATATATATATATATATAAATATATATATATATATATAATATAATATATATATATATAATATACATATACATATACATACACATATATATAATAAACACATATGTATGCATATAATTAAGCATGCTCGGAATATAATTGAAAACTTAATGAATGCAGTATTAAGAAAAAATTAACTGTATTTTAAACTAATTCACTTCAATTTCTGTAAAATCATACTCAAGGTACTTATTAAATTCTTTGGGTAATTCAGAATAAGGCCTTTAATATGGTTCGATTCACATTGAGTTTAACGTTAGACGAGAATAAATTCATCAAATACTTTGAAAACTTTAAAAAATAATTATCGGAATTTAATTTCTTCGAAGCTTTCAATGTATATAAACTAAGGTTGACAACCAATACTGTTATTAATATCGATTAAATACCGTTTAAAATTGAGTACTTGTATTGATACAGAAACCGAAATAAGTTTATCGGAGTATATTCCAGTATTCAAACAACGTTTGTCTCTGTACTATTACTTTACAGTTATAATAACGGTATTGATTCTTAATTGATCATATCAGCTTAGAATAATAACATTCCTAAAAGCCGTGATACACGGTTGTCAGATCTTACAACGTTGTAAGTAAAATGTTCTGAAAATATCAAACAATCGTCTGAACTTATAATTATATCCTACACCACTTTAGTGGGGAGGGTATATTGGGTTTGTACTGATGTTTGTAACGCACAATAATATTGGTCCTGTACCCCCCTTACAGAATACCCAACGGCTCAGAATCATTTTCTGAGTCGATTTAGCCCGTCCGTCTATCCGTTCATGTAAACTTTGTAATCAAACTACAGGTCGCAATTTTGAAGATAATTCAATGAAATTTGGTACATGATTTTCTATTGTCCCAGGGACAAAGCCTATTGAAAATGGTTAAGATCGATCCATTACTTCACCTAGCCCCCATACAACTGAACCCCCTATAGGGCATTTAAGTTCATAGTTATGTTTAATATACTCATATCTCGACAAAAAGCTACAAAAATCAACTTCTATACAAGACTTGATGACCCTCACAAATTCCATAATAATAGGTCTTCATAAGAAAAGTCCCCATCAAAACTTAACTTAAATGTCCACAATTTATTTAACAATGTATATCTGAGGCAAGGTACAATTAAACTTAAATGCTTTATTATGGCAACTGAATCACATTATATTTTTGTCAAAGGGGTAGAGTATTATGTGGTTGGCCTTGCCCTACTATTATAATTTTTTTTTTTTTGCAACGTTATCCCAAAAAGCATTACTGAAAATATCGCAAAACTAAATTTGTGTGTTGGCAGTGTTATTAGACATTTTCAGCACATTTTACTGCCAATGTTGTAAAATCTAACAACCGTGTATACATAGCATAATAGAATTAGGCACTGACAATTGACAAACCTAAACATTTTGCTTATGAAACCTTATTCAGTTTTTCAATGTCATTGAAACAAGTCAGTAAACACTCACTTTACATCAGTTTCAGTTATTTCTTGTTGAGTTCGCTTTTGGTGCATTAATAAAATTCTTATAGTTTTATATTATTTTTTTGCCAAATTATGCTTTTTGTTTTATTCAGAAATAATCAGAAAAACAACAATACCATTATTTACAAAGAAATGATATATTTTGCATCTCACTCAAAAAATTATATTTGTATGTGTAAATTTCATTGATACCACACTTGTGATATGGTATTAGTTTTTATACCACACAATCAGATGGCACAATCGCAACACTTGAACAATCACATGATTGTTGTTATTAGCAACGAGTTAACTTGATTTTGAGCTAACTCAAAAAAACTGTGGGAGGTACCAAATTACACACCTCAATTTCTTTATATTCTTAGAACAATGTCGTTATTTATTTCGGTAGCCAACCTTGATACAAACATTCTTTATTTATGAAAAAATGGGGTTCGTGGGTTTTATTCCCACAAGAGACCATGTCTGCTGCACTACAACTGGCGTATGGTCATCGTCACCCAGCTCGGTAAATTAGGTTTAAATATATATTGTAATTCTATTGTAATTGACAAGTAAAAAAATAAATACATAAAAAGCTGACATCCAAAATTTAATTTTATTTATGTACGTACAAATGTTTAATCACGCCGCATCATTCTACAAAATGGCGGTCAAAGATAACTTTCGGGATGGTGAGTTAAAGTTAAGTTTTTAGTAATTCTTTACAAAATATATTTCACTTTAAAATCTTTTGAATCAAAAAGTTAAAATAATTTGAAAATTAAAAATTTATTTAGAAAATTTAAAATTAAGCAAAATACCGATAAAGCTAAAGTGAAGTTTTTCGTAATTTTTTTGAACTGCATAAACTGCTGACTTATTAAAGCATCGTTGTATATGTATAGAATTTAAATACCGTAGTGAAATTGTGTTTAAATTTTGTACTGTTACGTTTTGGAAGTCAGCCGAAATATGAGAAAAATATCCGAAACATAAATATGAAGTTCCGGGCGTATAAGTTATTTGATCAGCAAAAGATACATATTTATCATTCGCCCACTACATACATATTTTTTAGTTTAAAATGATTAATTTATTTGTAATTGAAAAGTGTTTTACTCAAATTTTAAAAAACATATTAAAAAATTACTTTTTTAAAGGGATATCGCAAGCCCATGTTTAACTGTGTTTGTGTGTGTGTTTTATTACATAAAATAGAAATGAAAAAGAAAACAAACAAATACAATAAAAATTAATTATTTGTATTTAAAAAATAATTAAAATATTAAGTAGTATGTATAATAAACATTGTCATGCATTGTCGATTTTGCAATTTCTACACACATGTATTACACATGCCAGCTTTTGACAAGATTTCAGACAAAAGAAATTTGTAGCGACTACATACAAATGTATAGATATAAATGGACTACGTATAAATCAGATATCTTACCTGCTTGAGCAATAAATCACTATTTGCCGATAGACACGTTACTAAATACTTAGTAAGATTAAGAAATGAGCCCAACACCTCTAGAGTTAAGTGTTCTCTAGACGATCGTTGCAGCATAAATGATATAACTAAAAACCCCCGATTTTGTATCATGTGCTGCTGCACGGTTTGCGAAGTTTCAACTAACTCACAAATAAAACCTAAAAGCTTCGAGCTGAAAATGACAAATAAAATACAAAAATATTTACTTCTATGTATGTACAAATGAACTAAACAACTTACCACAATGTTGGGTCACGTTTCATATCGCCAATTCCCTCATGGGCCATATCCAATTGTGAGAAAAGTGGAAACAAAACTTGAATACCACCTATAGAGTTTAATGTACAGTGTATGGAATGTGTAATAACAGCTTTAACATCCTAAAACGCAACAAAAACAAAACGAAGAAAATAAAAAAACTGTTCTGTTGCAACAGTATAAAAACTTATGCAATTTTGTATTTATTCTAAATATCGCAAAAATTAAGCAAACATCGCAAGAGAAATACCAAAGGAATTTTCAGCCACAGCATTAAATTGTAGGTAGATTGGGTTTAGAAAAACTGTCCCACAATAGGTACCTACTTATAATATAGAGAACAATCTCATTTCAAAAATTTTCGAAAAAGTTTAGTACCTTACCCTTTCCGATTGTATAAATATGAAGTTTAAAGTTCTCCATAATTTCAAAATTCATTTCGGTTTGGATTTTATTGGATTTAAAATTTAATGTTTTTGAACCATAATTATATTTGACATTCTAAACTTTTTAACCGATTTTAGTCCTAGAGTCTAGTGAAAGCCTATGTCTTTTAGTTTTATCATATTTTATTTAAAATATGTATTATAGTTTTAACATAAGAATAATGATATCCTCTTTGATTTCTTCACAAGTGAAATAAATTTTAGTAAAATACTCCACCGCATTTCTATACAATAAATAAACAGTGTATTAACAAATTCCCTTATTGTCCTACTCAGATTTTTTATATTTTAGTGAAGGAAAAAATGGAAGGTACACTCCATCACTCTTTAATATATCACATTGTTTAATATAATTAGTCATTGTATTAAAACTTTAATATTGATACTTAGATATTGGCTTTAATTATCGGCTAAAACGATTAAAATCGGTTAGATAGTTTAAAAAATATAAGATGTCTTATTAGTTGCTTATTGAGAAACCTCCTAAAAAATATCAATTCAACCTTACTTTTTTGTTGAAAATTTATAGAAAAATTTTTTATGTCCTACGTAATAGGTTAATTTATTATTATTTTTTATATTTTTTCATACTTACTTGTAACATAAGTGCATGTGGTGTATGTACAAAGTATGATACATTTCCTTTAGGTGCTGACTGCAAACATAGTTGACCATCGGTTGCCACTGGATTATACATAAATACAATGGCGTTAGATAGTTTACCGTCATATAGGACCTAAAGAAAATAGAAACAGAAATCGTTTAATACATTGATATATTAATTTATTCCTGTTTGTTAAAAGAAATGTGAATTAACTACATATACATATTTTATTTCTCATTCGTTTTATTTTTATTAAGTTTCTCTGTCCATATTATTGGCATAAAATTGCAATTACAACAACCTCGTGTCTTTTTTGTATTTTAGCATTCATTGCACTAAAATATGACAAAGATGTTTAGTCAATACTGATCACTATTAAATATAATGCATATTCGGCTCCTTCTCTTACTTTTTATTGGGCCGTATGCAAAAAATATAATATATAAACTAATTAAGAATGGTTTAAGAAAATCATATATATTCACGAATTATTTTAACATTAATTGATTTAAATATTAAGGTATATGTAGAAACATGCAAAAAGCTCATCTTCATAGACCAACAGTATTTTATTACAAAACCCGAACTATTTTATTACAAATTGTATAACAGTTATAACACTAATGTACATACATATAATTTCAAGTAGAACACATTGCGAAAACGAAAATTAATTACTTTTTTATTTATATTTCACTCAAAAAACTTTAGAGTACTTGTTTTTATGCATTGATTTGATTCCTAGTTGGTTTTAATCCACCAACTACGGAGAAATACATTGATATCAATTAAAAATATGTATATTCAATGTGTCATTTGAATTAGGATGGTCCCACAATAAAAGTTGCTCAAATTACTACCGAAAATAAAAATTCTGTAAATTCTATGACCCCATTTTAAATGTTAT
>NC_060951.1:67218613-67220190 GCF_022045245.1 Lucilia cuprina
TTTTTTTTTGTGTATGTATATTTGAAATTTTATTTATGTATGTTATGCCAGTATTGTTGTAAATGAGCGATATGTTAATTTAATTATTTCAAAAATGTAAAATAAAAACTTAGTTTTTCATAATTTTGGTACAAACGTTTTTACTAGCTCAAAAAATATGTATTTTTGGACACAAACGTTTTTTGAAAAAAGCAATATAATAAATATAAATTTGTATATTATAATAAATTTTTATAATATAAATTTTTTTGTGGTAGGTATGCAAATTTACATATGTACATATTGTTTTTGTTATATTAAACTTTTTGTTACCTACACATTAAAATATGGTTTTTCGTTTTAATGTTTTTTTTTCTTTCTATATTTAAGTGTTTTGGTTAAATTTTTGCTATTTTGTTATTTGAGTGCAAACATTGTACACGCTTATGAATTTTCTAAAAATTTGTTTTCTTATTTGATTAATAATTCATTTTCGTATCTGTCAAGTAAATCAACTCAAAAAAGTCGATTTGGATGAAATTTCCACCTCAGTACTATTGGATAATAGGCTAGACACAAAAGTTACATTTTTGAATTCAAATTCATACCAGAGATGGGGAGGTGCCACTTAATAATCACCCCTATTGGCAATCAAAATTTCAAGTAAAATATGGACACTATTCACTTTTTTCGTTCAATAACTTTTCAGATTTCCCCTGTTGAGAAATTTTCTGATGGAATTTAGAAAACAAGGAACAGCTGTTGCATACAAAATCAACTATTGCGAATGAATTGTTTACAGCAAGTTCACGATGGCCATTTCGAGGGAAATGGTAATTTTAATGGCGATAAAGGGTGAATGTCTCGATATGACAAGAAAAAATATTTTCAAAATATAAAACAAATTTCCATATATTATGGAAACGCAATTTTAACTAAGTTATAAAAAAAGACCAAATTTTTAATGAAAAATATCGTTTCTGAGCATAACTACGGTCAAAGTATTCGACAGTGAAAAAATCTAAATAAAAAAACAAGTAAGAAGTTATAGTCGGGCGAGACTGACCATATAATACCGTACACCTGTATACGAAGAAAATGTGATTTAGTTTTCATAATAAAACATTTAAGTTGAATTGTACCTTGCTTCAGATATACTAAATTAAACATAATTACAAACTAAAAAGTCCTATTTGGCGGGTTCAGTTCGATGGGGCCTAGGTGAAGTAATGGACCTATGTTAACTATTTTCAATAAGCTTCGTCTACAGTACCATAAAATATCATGTGCCAAATTTCATTGAATTATCTCCAAAATTTCGACCTGTAGTTTGATTACAATGTTTACAAGCCCTATTTTTGGGTATAGTTGCTAAGTGAAATAATGGACCGATCTTAACCATTTTCAATAGGGTTCGTCCCTGAATAGAAGATCATGTACCAAATTTCATTCAATTATCTCTGAAATTGCGGCATGTAGTTTGATTACAAGGTTAACATGGACGGGCAGACGGACGGGCATAGCTAAATCGACTCAGAAAATGATTCTGAGCCGATTGGTATACTTTAAGGTGGGTATAGGACTAATCTTATTGTGCG
>NC_060951.1:67220290-67226997 GCF_022045245.1 Lucilia cuprina
GAAAAGGATTTTATTAAATAATATTTCGTATTATACATGAAATTTTTGTAAATACTACGAAAATAGTTACGAATTTTTTTTCGTAAAATTGAGCATGGATTATTTTCAGTGTCGAATTAATTTTGTAATAAATTGTATGAATCGAACATGATTTTTTTCCCAAACCATTTTTATTTAAAATATTAAAAATTCATAGAATGTATTAAATTGTACATTACGAAATTTTTTGGAATTTTTACTTTTTTCTGCAATATTCATGAACAAATTGCTAACAAAGTCTATTATCTACTAATCTGTTACCATATTTAGTAGATAGTAATCCTTTATTGGCGTATTTTGTAAAATAAATAAACAAATATAAATTGAAATGCTGGAAAACTAAATCTTAAACAAAAAAAAACATCAGCAAACATACCTAAATATCTTTTCTTCATAAAATCCCGCCAATTTCGCGCAGATTTCATTGATTTTATTACAAAAATCATAAACAAAGACAAAATTTTCCTAAGAAAATTTCAAAAGTCAAGGCTTCTAGATTATGTTTGGAAAAAAATTAATTAATTAATGAAAGCAGTTCATAATATTTATGCTGAAACTTTTTTCTGTGTATTTAACTTTACTATCTGAATCAGAGATAAAGATATATAAAAAATTATAAAACGTCATTAAGTATTCAAAGCCATTTTTATCGATTATGGCGGTCTTGTAGTAAATAAGCGAGGTTATAAAAAAAATTCATATTTTAGTGGTGGGTACAAAAGCTTCGACGTAACAAAATCTAAATTTTTACATTTTTTATATTACAATAAGGTGGAAGCATAAATAAAATTGTGAAAAGAAATTGCAAAAAGTTAATAATGTTTTAAAATATGTTCAAGTAAAAATCACAAGGATCACTTTAATTGTATAAAAATCTACACGTGATACCGCAATGGGCAATGTTCTTGAATTTTTTTCTCGATTTCAGAAATAAGGAAACGAGGCACCACAGTGTGTTTTCTACGAAAGGACTCGTTTATTACAAAAATCATTGCATCACTGTAATGATATCTATGAACCAGTTATAAAAGGGACCTTATATGGAGAAGGGTCATTATGTACCGATTCTTATGATTTGATAGATTGATTTTAGATCATATCAAAAATGTTTATGTGGAATTTTATTACAATTAAGAAGGCTAAGGCCAATTTTATAAGCATGATGTTAGACCGACTCATATAAAATAATATATTTTGTTGTTAATGACGTTACCCAAAATATCTTTACTTTATTTATGTGGGTATGGACATACATACATATCGCTCTATTACTACAAAACTGGCAAAATTTCGTTTTGTTGGGTTTCACATACAAATTTATTTTTGTCTTATGAAAATCATGTTTTGCTGAGTATATTTGATTCATTAATATATATGGTATAGATCCGATTTGAAATAAAATTAAACATCATTTATCCCTAATAAACAAAATACCACTCATTCAAACAAAACCGATATTTACCGATATTATTTGATGTTCAAAAGTACCGTGGTACTCCCGTTTCTTGCTGTTCCTAATTTTTTTTTTTGTATTATGAATTTTGTACCCCTAACTGTACTACCGGCATGTACCGTATGGTCTTGAATTTTCGAAGGCAACAATAAATGTTATAAATATAATGACATTAAAGAAATATATTTTTGAAAACATACATTAGAGTGAAGCCGATGAAGAAACTTGAAATTAAAAACAGATTATGTAGGTTTCATTATTTTTGTTAAATTAGAACTACCAGCATTATATAGGAAGTTTTTGGTCAAACATATTTTTTTTGCACAAAAAGCAAATAATAAATTATTATATATATGGTTGTTGCAATATCAGTGCAAAATTTAGCACAAAAATGGGACGTAAATACCATAATTTTTTGTTTTTATGAAAAGTGGTGGCATGACCCGATGCACAACAAACATAGGCAATTTATTTTTGTTATACTAGCTGTCAAAATTTGTCTATTGTCCAATATATGAATTTTTATATACATACATCAACTATCTAAATAAATGACAGGTTTCACTATTAAACAATTTGATTATATAATAAAAATAAATTGGTATTTATTATCAATTTAAATAGTTTTTTGCGTCTCCTGTATAGGTAGTTTTAAAACTGTAGATACGCTGTTAGGTAACCTTATGTATGTATTTGTTTAGAAAATCAAAAAATAAACATTATTACGATGGTAAAAAATTAAAATAAATTCGATGGCAAATACCAACATAAGAAATAATTTTACAAATAAAAAAAATCTTACAGCCTTTAACTGATTGTTTTCTTCCACATCACCAGCAAAGGATCTCATGTAGTCCAAAGTGCTAATAGACGAAGAAGACATTCGACGCAAAAGATCTAAAAACAATAAGGGAAAAAAACAAAAACAAAAAATAAAAACAATAAATAAATAATAATAAACCAAAATAAATGAACATAAATACCATGAGAGGAAGCCGAACTAATGGGCATGTGATTTAAAGAATCGGTGATTTTAGTCAAATGACTTTCACTAGTTGTTGTTGTCGTTTCGTCTATGGTTGTTGTATTTGGACTACTGTTATTTTGTAAACTGGTTTGGCCTAATGTTGTATTTACCGTAGCCGATGAGGAGTGGATCTCTGTTGAATTTACAGTTAAACCACTACCTCCAACCGTTAAGGCCTGTAAGACAGCATTTGCATTAGCACTTCGAGTTGCTAACACAGTACGTATCTTTGCAAATGCAGCTTGCAGGTCTAACTTTTCATCTGCCCAATCAATCGATTGGACATCGGCTTCGGCTAATAACAATGCGGCGGTATGTTGGGTTGGTGTTTGTTGTTGTTGTAGTAACTGTTGTTGACTCACCCTTTTATGATTGTCCGGCAGGTTCAAATAGCACTCATTATCGAATCGGAATTGTGACTGGTTATTTTAATATTTTGAATTTTGTGCATAATTTGTTTGGCAAAAAAAAAAAAATAATAATAATAATAAAAAAGGACAAATACACAGATTTTTTTAACGCATATTTGTTGGTGGTGAACATTTGTTATCAGCATATTCAGTGATGTACATTACAGTAGAGTGCAAAACAATTTTCGGTTACAAATTATGTTTGATTTATTGTAGAAAAAGAAGAAAGAAAAATAAGGGATTGTGAAAATTTTATATTTAATATTTTCGAAATTTATCATAATTTTAACACTTAATTATATTTTGAATAGAATTGAAAAATAATTTAATTAAGCGGAATTTACAAGATTTACAAAACAAAACTAAACATAAATTAATTTTACCTTATAACCTGGCCCAAGACGATGCATTGCGCAAATTTGTTGAGTAGTCAAAGCCTCACTAAATAAATATATAGCAGACATTTGACCACAGAAGACACGTTCTTCATCTAACTCGGGTGTAGCCCCTATATAACATTTGTCAAATGGCTAAAAAAATTAGGACCAAATTCCAATATTTATGATTTACGAAACAAAAAAGTTTTTGCATTAAATATACTTACATCGTTTGTTGAAACAAACCACGCCATTTCAGTACTGGACGCTAATTGTCCATTAACCAGGCACTTTATTTCGCTTTTTGTCCAGCGGTTGTAAATGTACACAATAGCTATCATGTACCACTATTTGTAAGAAAAAAAAAAACAAAATTTTATTTAATACCTTAAATTTAAAGATTTATGTAGATTTAAAAGACTGTAGCAACGATATTTTGTGATATTTATTTCCAAAACTCGAATGTTATACCACAATATATATTTAAGTACGTTTTATATAACATTTTTTACATATGTAAACAAAAGCCTTCTGCGGTGCACGATGATATAAACATCCTGCCTGCAACTTTGTAGTCGTCTAGGAAAAAAACACATTTCTAGGTAATTTTACAATGCATAACTTTCCCAAAATTTGGAAACAACCTAATTAAACCATAGACTAACTATAAGTACACTATCATGAAATGCAGAAGTGACCCAAAAGGAGAGAATATTATTTCGATTTTTTTTAAACTTTTGTAGATTGATTATAAACTAACTATATATAAAGTAGAAGAATTAATGTTATTAATATTTTTGTCATAAATATAAACAAAGAAAACTATTTTAATAAACCATAGTGTAATTTAGTTAACTAATAGTGTTCCTTATATTTAATTGAAAATACTGATACAGTAGATAATAACAAATCGAACAATTGACCACTGCCTAGGACATCGTCATGTTAAAATATTCATATGGCTTTATTAAAAATGATCCAACCATAACTATGATGAAAAAGTCGGTTTTTTATGCATTAATACAAATACGTATATTGTAACATACATACCTTTCTTGGCTGGAATTCATATTTTACACAATGTTGAAAGCCTTTGCCCTTAACTTTCATTGAGGTAAGTACCAGACAATTGCCAACAAAGTGTGCGGTATATCCAACACCTTTTGATGTCTTAAAACTGTAAAAAATATAATGAAATAAAAGATATTCAAAATACGTTTATTTTATGACAACAAACTAACTAATTATAAATTACTAAGAATGTAACAAATTAAAAAAAAAAATGCTTACCAATAGAGGTAGGGTTTCTCACGTTCAATATTCACAGAATTAATAGGATCCAAACGAAACCATGTTGTAAATGTAAAACCGTTCTCATATGGCCATTTAGCCAACGGTGGTAGAACCATTGCCTGTAATCATAAATTTATACATAAATTAAATCGAATTATATATACATATATCGAGCCTTTTTGCAAACTTGACGTTACCAACATGATTTTCGATTCTCGTTTTTAATACAAATCGGAGATAATCCTAATATTTCCGTAACTGCAATATAATAGTTTCAACATTATAAGACAAAAAAAACGGACTTAAGTACATACTATGAACTTTATTAATTTTCTTTTAAAAGATATTAAATTTATAACAAAATCTTGAACAAATTTATGTTTTAAATTTGTTTGTGAATGAAATGCGATATATCTGAGTACATTTGTTTAAAAATTAATGTTATTATTACTATACCATTGCAAATTATGTGCTGAAATGAGTTTCTAAAACTTTTTATTATAAATTAAGTTCATTTTAATTAGCAATTGCATTGTTTTTATATTTCCATTATTTAAACATCTTTTATATTTGGCTGTAAATTTTTAGATTTCGGAAGGAGGTCCTGTATAAGGACTCTTAATGAGTTAATGCTCTTATTATTTACTCAGTTATGAGATAAAATATACATTGATGTGTAAAATAATAGGCTATTCTTATATATCTCTCGTAAAAATGAAAATTTTAAAAATTATTTTGGAACCATCATTTTTGGTACTGTTAGTACTAAAAATAGTGGTTATTATAAAAAAATTGTATTTCCCTGTTTTATTGGTATTCTTTATCTTTTTAGAAAAATATGTAATTTGAATTGTGTAAAATAGACTAATTTTAAAAATTTACATACTGGATGAAATTAAATGTCAATGGAAGGCAATTTTCATTTAAAAATGATAATAATTAATAGAAACAATACTAGACAATTCGACTCTTCATATATTTTTTTATAAAATCGGGTTTCGGGATATTCGATTTTTTTTTTTTTGCTTTTTGAAAAAATAAATGCAGTAAATATATCAAATACATGTGTTAATTATTTTTCACTTTTACACGAATATAGAAAAATTATTATTTATCGTCCAAAAAATTAATTTTCATCTAATACTTCAAATATAATACAGTAATACTATGTTCTACTACGTAGATATTTAAAAAATTGCTCTCCTGTAATATTTGTTACGTGCGAAAATGTGCGAAATGAGCTCGATATCAATAAATAAATCCAAAAATATTGTATTAACAATATTACAATATTAATCTAAAATCAAGCAAAGTCAAAATCCTCTGGTCGGAAACATAGAAATAACACTTACAGATCCTTTACGTCCTGGGAAGCTAAAAAATACGTCCGGACCATTGCGATGAGGCATTTGTCTTAAAACATTTAACAGCTTTGCCGAGTGTCGAGGCCATTTACCATTTACAGCTTTCATGGTACCAAACAGTAATTTCAGTTCTTTAACTGTAATACTATAACTCGCCAAAACACCCAACATTTCGATAAGAAGATCTAAAAAGAAACGTAAAAACATTTCAGTTTTTTAATGTTTAAATGTTATAAAATAGAATTCATAAAAAATTAACTTGTTTTAATGTGGATACATTAGAGTCTTCCCTGGCACAACACCCTTTATATATGTATATATTTATATGTGTGTCCATAGATACATACATTTAATATTTGTATAAATGTATTTTGTCAGTTTTCTCACGTCTAAATACTTTTGAAACGGAAGTTTGTATAAATTTCATTATTTTTTTTCTTTTCCTTGTCACACAGCATTCAGATAAAATTTACAACAAACACATGAAGAAGCTAATTAACCTTTACGTTTGCTAACCGAATTTAAGCAGATGTTTTTTTTTTCAAAGATATATCTGTAAAAATTTATCTTAATACTAGAAATTTTTATAAGTTTTTCCTCAATATCGTTGGTTGATGGAAATATTTTAAGTTTTTCCTGCTCTTGCTTCTTATTTTTATCAGACATCTTTCAATGTTTATTGTGTGCTCATTAGGCTTTATTAATTGTGCACGTGTTGACTGCATAATGAATTTATCCACATGA
>NC_060951.1:67227097-67229812 GCF_022045245.1 Lucilia cuprina
AATTTAAATGATCTATTATGTTAACAAAAGTCGACAAAACTTAGTTTTATAGAACTTTAAATGACACTACCGATTTTTGTAATGATCGGGCTTCATTTGATCCTATCCTATACAAACTCTTCTTCAGAAAATGACTTAAAGGTCAAAATTCACTTACAAACACTATTAACACTTTTAAATTCTACATAAATATTATTGAAGAAGACTTAACTCCCCCTACCAACATTTTTAAGGATAGGGCCATATTTTGCCCTACTCCCCTTTGAACCCTCTTGTAAAAAAAATCGTTTTTTGCCAAAATTAAAGTAAAAATACTGCGAAATAAAGTTAAAAAAAAACAAACCAAATGCTTTATTTTTTTAAATAATCCCCATTTTTAACATACTGACAGGTGTAGGGTATTATATAGTCGGCTACGCCCGACTATACATTCATACTTGTTTTTATTGTATTCTACTCTTTTAAAACAATTATTATTTTTTGCTTAATTTTCAGGCGGAAATATGGAGTGTCTTCATTGCAATTTTGCGTAAAAGTGTTCGCAACTTACAAGCCTGTACAGATGTTGGCCTCATCGAGCATGTCCTCGTGCGTTTACAACGTTCAGAAACTGTTGTGGCTGGTAAGAACTTTTATCTTGATATATATTTTATTTAGAACAGAATGGAAAAAAATTAAAACATGGAACAAATGATATATATTATTACAACATTTGTTATTTTTAATAAAATACATATAAATTTATCATTTAGTTTTTACTATAAAATATAAGAATAGAAGATGGAAGATTGTACTGCTGATGCATGTTTCAAAGACCTGCATTTTATTGAAATCACATTGAATATTAATAGAAATCGCAAAAATGAAAATCTTTTGCAGTTAATTACCAGAAACTAATTAAGTCCGGGAAATTAGGAACCATTGATAAAATAAAAAAAAAATAATGCAATGCCTTTCGACTTAATTGTAATAAATGACTTATTTGACTATTTATTAACCTCTCGATCTTAGTGTCAGCATCGATTATAAAAGTATGTTGTAAAATTTGAAAAAATAATGAAGGGCAATTGTTGTCAATTTATTATGTGCGAGTATTAAACAATGTCATGTCAAAGTAACAATTTTAATACACAGTATATGCAAGCAGTTTATTTCGATGAAAATAAATGTTTGTATTTTATAAAGATGAATATGCTCTTCTTATGAAAGTTAAGAAAGAAAATCTTCTTACAAGCACGTCACCTAAACGTGACTCAAGAACACAAATAACAAGTATAAATAAAAATATAAAAAAACAAGCAAAAGGACCATGACACTCAACTCAATTTATTTACAATAAACTCTCAATTCACAAATCCACGCAACAACTTGAAACATTAACCGTCTTCTGTACACTTGAATTGATGTGTAAATATGTATGTACATGTGAACATATTTCTAAAGGGTGTTAAATGTTCATAAAGTGTCGTGAACTTAAGTTGCATACTCATACGGATGCCCATACATATTTGGATGACAAAAACATCAAATAATAATAAAACAAAAAGGATATAATTAACTAACTACTACAGTAGATTGTTGTGTGTATAAGTAAATATATATATACATACATACATACATACATACATACATACATACATACATACATACATACATACATACATACATACATACATACATACATACCTACATACCTACATACCTACATACATAAGTGTGTGTTTATTTATACTTATTGCATATGGGAGCATAACATAGTCGAACTAATAAATTTTAGTAGAAAAACAGATGTTTGGATATGTGATTAGTACATAATCTAATGAAGAACATGTTTAACCGTGTAAAGATGAATATTTTTATGTATGTATACACATTAGGGTTGTTCAAAAATATCGATTTTGGTCAGATAAGTGTAAAATTTTACTCAAATTGGATAACGGAGCGCCGAAAATCTATTAAAAAGTATAAAATTTGATTAAATATGTATATTGTTTTAAAATTTAAATAAATTTCGTTTTTAGTAAACTGGAATGCATTTTTTTAATAAATTAAATGAATCGAACATGACTTTTTTCCCAAATCATTTTCATTCAAAATATTAAAAGTTCATGGAATTTATAAATTTGTACATGACGGTTTTTTTTAATTTTTACTTTTTTTCTGCAATATGCTTGAAAATTTACTAACAAATTCTATTACCTACTAATCTGTTTCCATATTTAGTAGATAGTAATCCTTTATTAGCGAATTTTGTATAATAAACAAATTTGAATTGAAATGCTGACAGACATTATCTTAAACAAGAAAACATCAGCAAACCTACATAAATATCTTTTCTTCATAAAATCCCGCTCATCGATTTTAATCTATAAATCATAAGAAGAAAATTTAAAATTTTTTTTAATAAATAGAAAATAAAATTACATTCGAAATATTTTAAGTCCTGACTTCTAGATTATGTTTGAAAAAATAAAAATTAAAAAATTCATACAATTTAGGAACTTATTCTTAAATATTATTAACTTTTATCAATGAAAGCAGTTCCTTGTATTTATGCTGAAACTTTTTTCTGTGTATATTAGACGGAAAAATCCTATTACTTTGTATTTGTTCATCGATATTAATGTTATTATATTACCTTATTGGAAAGACAATTTTCTTTAAAATGCAATAAAGGTTTAGTTTTTAAATACCTATCTAATGTACATACATATA
>NC_060951.1:67229912-67236392 GCF_022045245.1 Lucilia cuprina
AAATATGGCCCTATTCTTATAAATGTTGGTAGAGGAAGTAAAGTCTACTTCAAAGTTATTTATGTAAAATTTAAAAGTTTTATTAGTGTTTGTTAGAGAGTTTTGACCTTTTGTCATTTTCAGAAGGGGAGTTTGTATGGGGGCTAGGGTCAAATAAAGCCTGATCATTACAAAAATCGGTAGTGTCATTGAAAGTTCTATATAATTAAGTTTTGTCGATTTTTGTTGACATAATAGAACATTTAACTTTATTATGTGCCCAAAGGTCCTATATGGGGGGTACGGTTGTATGGTGGCTAGTCGAAATAATGTACCGATTTTAACCATTTTCAATAGGCTTCCTTGGAAACGTGTGTGCCAAATTTCATCCAATTATCTTGAAAATTGTGGCCTGTACGTTGCGCAAAAGGTTTACATGGACATAGCTTAATCGACTCGAAATGATTCTAAGCCGATTGGTATACTTTAAGGTGGGAATAGGATGAAAATTTTTGTATGTTACAAACATCAGCACAAACCCAATATACCCTCCTCACTAAAGGAATAGGATGAAAATTTTTGTATGTTACAAACATCAGCACAAACCCAATATACCCTCCTCACTAAAGGGGTGTAGGGTATAAAAACAAGGAATAATCGCTCAAATAAATTAAAATTAAGAAAAACTTACTATTTAAATGTAAATAGATTTTCTATAATAAAGGTATTTTTAGACTACAATACTGAGTATTAACTAGGGTATTCAAACGATTAATCGTCTATCGGTTAATCGATCAATTTTTGACGATTAATCGCTCGAATAAATGAAAATTGACAAATTTCAAATAACGAATAAAACGAATAATTTATATCAAATAACCGATTAAGGAAAACTTATTGTTTAACACTAAAATTACTGTATACTTATACAAAGTTCAATATTTTTATAATACATTTTTATTATGTATTAATTCCTTGATTACTTTCCTATAATGAAGAATATTTATTGGATGATTTTTATGACAATACTTCAGAAACATTGTAATAAGTTATTCTGATTTACCTAATTCTAGAATGGGTTCATGCAGAAACATTTCAGATTCCATGTTTCTAAAGTAATTTTTTAAAGTTTTTTCAGCAATACATAGTTATACACTAGTTAATTGGAACGTCTGATTTCTGGAACTCGTTGATAAATCTCAAACTTAATATTTTTATATAGAAGAGGATTTTACCCCCACAGAAAATTTTCAGAGTACTCGGAATTGTAACCAATGTTGTGTGCTTTACTTTGTGTTACTTATAATTTGATTTACTTGTATATAAAATCTGGATATGAAGTTTAAATTTTTAATAATTTTTTTTGCATTACATCTTAATATACTTGTGATTAACATTGTATATGAGAACAGAAAATTAAAATATAAACAAATCAAGTGTGCTGTAATTTAATCAACAAAAAAATTTTTCATTTATCGAAAAATGTTTTTTGGATCAACATTTTTTCAATGTTTAGATGAATTTTAAGCAAAATTTGTTGCTTAAAATTAGGATCATGCTATAGTGATGATTGGAATGGCCTTTTACGTATGAATGAATTTGTAGATACATGTATTTGGGTAGCATTTAAAAAAAAAACATACATATTTAGATACTTCTTAATACACATGTATTTTAACTAGAAAGTTGTTGTAGATACTTTTTGATACACTTGTGTTCGAGCTAGGAAGGTGCTGTAGAAACAATTTTACTTACTAGGTATATCGGTAAGAATGTAGGAATAGCTACTTTTCAACACACATGTATATTATAAAAAAGTATAATCTACACACAATATCGCAAACCAAGTATATCAGTTAGTGTGTCATTTTCAAGCGGCCATACCTTGTGTAAAGTAAGCCAGAGTGTGTGTAAGTTTGTAAGCACTTTCGAATACAAAATAAGCTACACAATATCAATGTAGTAAGCTATAAATTTTCTCTTGGGACATGAAAATAAAAAATTTCTAATACATGAGAGAAAGCTTAATAAACAAATTTTAATAGAATTGAATTTAAAAAAGTGAAAAAATTATTAAATTAAGAAAAATATTGTAGAAAAGAAATAATATTATCAAAAAAACATCCATTTTCCTTTTATTCGATTAATCGAATAATTTTAAATTATCCGATTATTAACCGGCCAACTTAAAACCTCAAATAATTATTTGTCGAATAAACCGAATAAGACAAAACCCCGAATAATTGAATACTCTAGTATTAACACACTTCAAATTAAAAATATTATGAAAATAATTCAGACTTTCAAAAAATCAATCTGAAAAATACATTTAATGTTTACACTTTAATACTTGTAATATTTTTTATTAAATTTTTAATTGTTTAAGCACTTTTCGTTCTTATTTTTAATGTATTTTACACTTTTTGTTTGTTTTTTATTGTATTTATAAAATACATACCGAAAATACATACAAAATTATTTTTAGACTAGAAAATTGTATTATAATACAAACATTTTTGACAAGTATTAATACTCGGTTTTGTAGTCTGAAAATACCTTAAATAACATTTATTTCATGATTTTTATAACATGATTTCATGATTTTTATAACACTCTGAATCTTGAAAATAAATACAATAGTTATACACTAATTCATTGGAACGTATGAATTCTGGAACTCGTTGAAAATCTTAAAAACATAAAATTAATTATCCTAATAATTCTATTAAAAATTTTGAATATTTTCTAAATTTGAGAAAACACAAACCGAAAAATTATAATTTGTCCGATTATTAACCGACTAATATAAAACCTCAAATAATAGTTTGTCGAATACATCGAATATGACAAAAATCCGAATACTTGTATACCTAGTATGTACATATTTAAGAAACAATATTTTTTTTTACAAATAAAACGTCTGTAGTTACATATATGTATATAAGTAAGTATATGTACATATATACTATACATATTATACCTTATATTAGTTTATATATTCTTTTCTTTCTAATTTTTCTTATTTTGAAAATTATCAAATATTTCCTTTTAAAATTATTTCATCAACTATTTTCTTTTAAATATTTTTTAAAATATTTTCCTTTATACTTATCGTACTTCTTTTATTCCTAAATCTAGTTAACAGTTAATTTGAATTACATACATATTATATAATAAGAACATATTTGTAAAATTAGTTCAGTAGTTATTTATCAATTGAAATGAAAACATTAACTACACTGAAAATAATCCATGCTTAACTTTACGAAAAAAAATTTCGTAACTACTTTTTTCGTAATATATAAGAAAATTTCGTGTATAATACGAAATATTGTTTAATAAACCCCTTTTCTAATTTTACGAAAGTACGAAAACCTGTCGTAATATCTTTTTTCGTATATATTAAGAAACTTTGTTTTCTTTTACAAAAATAGTTTCGGTAAGGCATGTACTATTTAACGAAAGTAACGATTTTTTTTCGTAACAAGATTATTTAGTAATATACAAGAATTATTTTTGATCTTACAAAAAAATTATTTAGTTACGATTTTTTTTGTTATTTTCGTAATTTTAATTGAGTTAAATTAAACGTAATTTTTAATTTACAGGAAATTAGCTGCCTAATTTCCTGTAAAATTTTTTATGTTGCATTTTACTAAAATATTTCGTACAATTTCGTGTATATTACGAAAGAATTTCGTGGTGCGAAACCACGAAGCATTTCATACAATGTACAACATTTTTCGTGTATATTAGGTATGGATATTTTCAGTGTAATAATAAATAAGAAAAAGTAAAAGAGAGTTTTATTTAAAATTCACACACAATCCCAAATATGTTTTAATTATATATGTTACTCTGTGTATCCAAAAATCCAGAGATTTAGAATATTAGAAGATTTCAAACTTTACACAAATGTGAGTGATACCGGTTAAGGTAAATTAGATTGTTCAGATTGTACATAGAATTTGTAATAAACTAACATATATTTTATTTAGGAATTATATATATATATATATTATATATATATATATATATATATATATATATATATATATATATATATATATATATATATATATATTATATATATATATATATATATATATTAATATATATATTATATATATATATAATATTATATATTATATATATATATATATATATATACATACATACATACATACATACAGTATGATGTGCTTTCGTCAAATTTCGGAACATGATATTGCAAACAAATTTTATTAGCAATTATTTTTAATGAAATCCTTTTCGAAGGATTTAATCCTAATATTACTTAAAAAATTAAGAGAGTAATTTGGTACAAACTCAAGAAAATGTATACATTCTGTAGATTTCGTATTATTATTGGTGTTACGATCTCAACTCTTACAAATTATGTGACCATCTGCAGCTAATAGTCTCAACCCTGTCATGTAATATACACACCTTAAAGGATAATTTAAATTTAAATTATGTGTATGTTAATCTTATTTGCTAAAAGAACTTTCTTTATTTTCGATTTCCCATTTTTTAAAAGCTATTAGAACAGAAATCAATTGTGGTGTGAAATAATCAACCACTTAACATTATGTCTAGCTTATGATTTAACCATTTTACCCTTTTTGAGCCAATAATTTTTTTCAGCAAATATTTCTTTTTTCATGTGACCATTTTTGAAAAGGTCTGCTTATGATATTTATTTCTAAAAGCAAAAAAATAAATTTCAAATGTAAATACACGATTAGAACACACATACAAATAAACTATATTCAGGAATCATAGCAACCCAGCGGGAAAAAAGGTAGGACTTCGATTTTTAGGCCTTCTAAGAGACATATTTACTCATTCTAAAAGATGCTACTGATTCCTCATTTCCTTCTTGCGGAAGATATTCCACAAGCACATAGCTTCCCCTTCTTGTAGGATTCATGCACATTACAAGTTGCATTGCAAAACAATGCCAAACAAATAATTATTAACATTCAAACATGATTGGGTTTTCAATTATTTTTATATATTGGCTCTCTAAAATCGACTCTATAAAATTTATGTTGCCCTATTTTTTCTATACCGATACCTGAAAACAGAAGAATGTATTTTTTTACATTCCAAATAAAATTTAGTCTTTTGTTGTAAAGTTCTCGTAAAGTAGGCTTTTATAATTAAAAATACGCATGTGCCAATTTCTTATGTTTAATGTCGAATCATTAATAATGTCTTCCCTAATAACCCATGCTTCCGCATGCTTTGTAGAATGTCTCTTAGGTAATTATATTAAAAGTCTTTGGATAAGAATTTATAAATTTTTTTTTATGAAAATTTGTTTTATAAAACTTTGATAAACTCCTATGAATATATCCCTAAAACTTTTATAATAATTTCCTATACAGACTTTTTACAAAGCCTTTGACTGAAGACCTTCTAATATGACTTTAACGGAAGACCATCTTATATACATTACGTTATAGGTCTTCTTATAAGCGTTCAGAGAAAGATCTTCTAATAGGCCTACAACGGAAGACCATTTAATAGGCATTTTTATGTAAGCCCTTTAATAGAAGCGAGAAGGCAAGCACATGGCTGACAATGACACGCCGTGTAAAATTGAAATGATTTTGCAATGCAGTGGGGTGTGCTTGTGTCTGCAAAATAATGACTTTAGTAAGACCTCTTTACTGCCTCTTTTCCCCGCTGGAAAACAACAACAATATTCTCTCTCACTCTCATTTAAGCTAGAGAAAAACGGAATACAAAAACCAAGAGCTCAGCTAAAACCATAAGTAACAAAACAAAAGTAGTAAAGGTTATACTAAACGATATAAGTAAAAATCATTTTATAACAGTTATTGTGAGTGATTTATTTTAAAGAACAAATAACAATCATAATTCAATAACTTGGTTTATTTGGCCCAATTATTTTCAGTCTCTGGTAATAAAAGATGAAGTAACTACTTCAACGTAGAAAGTTAAAAATTCCGAAAAATATAAGTGTTTTTACTTAGGTGGCCGTATCTCAGACATTTGACCATTTATTCTTTGTTTGGATTAGAAGACAACAATTGTATCCTTAAAACAAAATTTGAAAATATGGTGAATATTACCAAAATTGTGATATTTTAAAGTCAAAACTTCAAAAATCACATCTATGGCTCTTAAAAAGTAAGTTTACGAAGTTGTAGCGAAAATTAAAAATATGTTAGTACTGTATGGACTATAACGAAATGGAATTGTTATATGAGTACCCCTGCATTTTATTATACCCTTCGTGCGAAGGGTATATAAGTTTGTTGTTCCGTTTGTAATTTCTATAAGATAATTTTCCGACCCTATAAAGTATATATTCTGGATCCTTATAGATAGCGGAGTCGATTTAACCATGTCCGTCTGTCTGTCTGTCTGTGTGTATGAATGTCGAAAGATTAACGTGAGCACCCGCCCTGACGGCCTTATCTCACGGTGGTCTTTTCCATCCACTGGGTAGACTAGAGACGGTCTACC
>NC_060951.1:67236492-67237747 GCF_022045245.1 Lucilia cuprina
ATAAAAAACCAAAAATGTAGTTTAACTATATCAAGTATGTAGTTTCCAACGTATAGGATCTTGCTCATGTGTGCAACAATTTTTCCCAATTTGTTGTACGGTGTAATAAGGGGTTTTAGTGAAAAAATAGTTTTTTTTCTCTATTTTATTTTTTTGTAGCAGACCGTGTTTGAGATTATTGAAAAAATCTTTAAATAAAGCAAAATGGCAACATTATGCTATACGCACAATTGAGACGAACGGCGAATTTTTCGGAACGAATTTTCGTCGTCAGATATGGAACACACTAAAGTATATGAAAATACGCACAATCAGTGCGTATGACGAAATTCGTCGTACGTAACGAACTGTGCGATAGGTTTATTTCTATTTCTTACGCAGACGAAAGACGAATTAATTGGAGAAAATTGTTTTAAGACCAATTCTGGAAGCCGGAATTTTCTGAAATTTGGCGGCTGTGAAACCAGCTAATAACAATGTTCGAAAATTTTTTTATGGTTTTAAAATAACCTCTGCGTCATAAAAACAAAAAATAAAATTTTCGAAAATTCGAACTTAAGTTCGAAAAATTTTTAAATCCATTAAAAACAGTTCTGGTGGCCCGTCTTGTCTGAAATTTGGCAGTTTGGAGTACACTTGATGAGGCCACAATGTTCGAAAATTTGAAGTAATGTTCGAAGAAATTTTGAAGCTGTTAAAATAATCTCAAAATTGGGGATATTTACAAAAATATAATTTTAGTTCTATTCGAGGTCAATTTCTTACATTTTCTAATTTCGAAATATTGTTCGAATAAATTTTAAAGCTGTTAAAATTATCTCAAAATAGTGGAGATTCATAAAAATATAATTTTTGTTTCTTTTGCTTACTTTTTACAATTTCGGACGAACAAATTTTGAAACGAATTCGCAGTACCAATAATTTGATTGTGTTCCATTCGAAGAATTTACGCAACAAATTTTTTCGACTAGTTCGTCGTGCTTTACGAAATTCATCGTTCGTCCCAATTGTGCGTATACCATTATGTAAACTATGATTATGCATATGATTAACATATAATATGATCATAAATTATATATATTATATTTTATATTATTATATACATACATACATATATACATACATATATACATACATACATAAATACATAAGTACATACATACATACATACATACATACATACATACATACATACATACATACATACATACATACATACATACATACATACATACATACATACATACATACACAC
>NC_060951.1:67237847-67244629 GCF_022045245.1 Lucilia cuprina
CGATCAGAAAATGAAAAACTGAGTACGCAGTTATACCATATAAATTATGTGCTTTCGTATGTATATGGTTTGGTTCGTGTGTGAAAAATGGTGTTGGACGGTGTTATCCTTACAATCCCTGAATGTTATATTAAGCTATGTTTATCAAAACTTTTATTATTAGCTTTAATTGTATTTAATATTTATTTACAAAACAAATCATTGTGCTCTGGTGTCGTGAGCACCCAAACTTAAAGAAATGTCAAAGTGAAGGTTTTGCCTATTTGCATATCACTTAATATGATAATTTATCCTTTTCTAAAGCGAACAATTCTTTGTAACGCTGGTCAAAATGTGTTTTTGATTTTTTTTCACAAAAAATTAACATGTAAATTGAAAACTTATATATGTTAATATTGGATCCACAAAATGTAAAATGAATGTAAAATACAATCAAACATCATTATAACGAACTCCATTAAACAAGTAAAGTGGGGTAAAAAGAGCAAAAATAGAATTAATGTTTCTTAATATATGTTCCATTTAAGTGATTCGCAGTATATTAATTTGTACATCAGGGTGATATTTATAATAGGGGAGGACGTAAGTCAAATATGGACCGAGCTCTTTCGAATTATAAAAGTATGTATACATTTTAAAAAACAATAATTTTTATCCAACTTTTATAACTATAAATTGGTTTTCAGCAGACAGACAGAAATGCTATGGACGATTAGAGATAGATCGTCTTAGAATTTCATAAGGACATAGAATAATCCTGATCATTACTTCGACGGAATGTTGTGTTCTGTTTATCAATTTACACACATTTTTTTACTTTATTTTATTTTTACTTTACTTAAGTTCCATAAGAGGACTTTCATACATATATAGAGTACGATGTTTATTTTGTAATTGCAACAGCATTTTCTAAGACAGACGATGTGGAAATGAGTATCATCTATCATTTGTTAGTGGATGTCATAAAATATGAACTTTTTCATCTACTTATTAGTCAGTTTAATTACACAGAATATACGTTACATTTCTTGTGGAAATAATGAGACACTTTTTTAAGTGGATATGTATGTGTGATGTGTGTACATATGTATATACAATAAACATGTACACACATCACATATGTGTGTGCACAAAATTACATTTTGAAAATATTGCAGAAAACATTTTTTTAATATATACTGAAATCAAGATTTTAGGGCACAGCGAGGGACATGAGAACCTTTTCAAGTTTAGAAAAAATAGTTTTCTATTATTTTCGTATTTAGTACATTAAAACGCAATGTTTGAGAAGCATTCATCAAAAAAGTGGTCGACGGGACAACCTAAAGTACACATGTACGTTCAATTTTTAATGCTAGGCAGGTTTCGGTTATACTTCCAAGGTTTAGGCTTTAAAAGCAAAACTCAATCTAACCCTTCTTTTTGTAGAGTTCTTGTGTAAATAATTTAAAATACTCTTCTGTGATATTTTCTGCTTGTACAAATATGTATATTTATGTTATATGCATGTGTGTGTTCGTTTTAAGTATTTAACCATAAAAAGGATTTATTATCCTTTCTGTGGAGGCAAAATATTGTTTGTTATATATAAAATGTACATACATACGTAACAGTAGACTGACTTGTAGTCACTGGATAACACACAAAAATAACCCAACAGTTCGACAAAAAATCAATAAACCAGTAAAAGACTTTGTAATCTAGAGCAAAGACAATATCCACCTTTTTGACTAATTTTGTCTAGTCACCTAACTATGTAATTATGTGGGTAGTGACTAGTTACTAGTTCCGGACTGTAACACCACACTGCAGGGTAGCTACTGATTACACATTTATAGTCTTACATTTACGTTTACACTTTATTTTTATATCCTTTTATTCTTTTTGATTTTTCATGATTCTATGGCTGAATGTTATTGACTTTATAATTTGTGTGAAAATTCTGAGTGAAAAGCGGTGTAAGTGTGCATGTGTTTATTTTACGTGAAACATGTTTTTATGTGTACTATGACATACATACACGGTATTGTAGTAGTGTAGTTTGTATTACACACAGCTCCATGTACATATATAAGTCTGTATGTACAAGGTTTATCACCTCTATCGTGGGTATAATACATACAACATAAAATCCTGTTTCGAATTTTAATTTTTTATTTTCTATCATCCAGTTTTTGCGAAATTTATACATTACATGCAGTTAGTCAAGATACAGAAAAAGTTTTACAAAACAATTTTTTAAAGAAATATATTTTTCAAAAACTTTTTCGTAGCTTTAAAAAACATGAAGTAGAAATTATGATTATTATACTGCATAATTTATACATACTTAGAAGCCGAATATGGAACACATTTTTTACAAATTGCCTTTGGATTTCATTTGCTATACAAAATTTCTTTAAAAAATCGATTATTCACACAAATGCGCTTCATAATATGACTTATGATTTTACATGTTTCGAATGTTTATGTGTTGGAACTTTTGAAAAGGCAATTTGTTTTGCATACGGAATGTTCGAATCACTTTTTAGTGTAATAGTAAAACTTAGTATTTTATTTTTATTTTATTAATTTATTAAATATGAAAATAAAATTACAGAATTTTTCAACATGTTCAGATAAATTAGAACATACTGGTAATCAATACATTTACAAATAATTCCATTTACTTATAATTCCACGTTTTCGTAATTTTTCAGTTTTACGAGTACAAAAGCAACATCATCCATAAACAAGGAAAGTGCGTGATTAAAATACGCAAAGAAGTAATTTTCAACGGGGGAGTTTGACTTCCACTTTAAATATTCATGTATGTATTATGTGCTGAAGTCAAAAAAAGGAAATAAAAAAGTTAAATAATTTAAAATGACATGTTGTTGACAACATATTGTGCGAATATAGAATACTTATGGATGGACGGACAGACAGAGAGACAGCACTTAAATCACCACAACTAATAAAGAAAATGTCACGTAAAGAAAGTCAACTATAAAAATAAACACAAAAGATAACAAATACCACTGGAAATATGTTAAATTTTATCTTTTCAAATGGGATGAAAAAAACTGTATTTTTATTTAAAACGTGATGAAACACAGAGAAAATGTCAAATGTTGAACTCACCTGCAGATTAGATGGACAATGATCCAATAGTTCTAACATGTGTTTAATGTTCTGTGCATCTTGTATCACAAAATTTAATTCCATATCGAATTCACCACCAACGAGCTGCAATTCAAAAAGAAAACGTAAATTATATTGATTTTTAATTTTTGTAAAATCATTTTTTTAACTTAAAAATTATTTAGGGAGTAATATTTTAAAAAGGTAAAAGTAACAATTATTAATAAGAAATTAAAAATAACTTCGAATATTTTTTTTAATGAATACCGTTGAAGTACATATGTATATTATGTACATTTAATTATAGAAAAAGAGTTCCATTGGAGATAGGTATATGTATGTCCACAAATGAATTGAAAAAAAAAAACAATAAAAGTGTATTGCAAGATTAAAATACATAGTTTTATTTGCTTAACACTTAAATTAAAAATATTATATTTACCAAAAAACCAAAAACGAGAAAAACAATAAATATTTTTAATGGTCTTCAGTTTGTACTAGCGATTGAAAATCCTGAACTCAGTATCTATTTTCAAAAATACCTATATTGCTAGTTTTTTTAGTACCCAGTATATTAATACGTATTTTTTGAGAGGCATTACTCCAAATTAGTGTTCGACGGAACATAACATAGCGAATAATAGTTATTTCCAGTAAAATTAATATCAAGTGTACGTACATACACACAAATATACATATGTATGTGCGTACATTAGAGTACTTTAAAAAAAACGAAGTCTTGTATTTTCAGACTTAATTTTTTGCATAACATTGTTTTACAAACCAAAGAATAATTATACAGGGGGACGGCCTATAGTACATTTCTTTTATTTTCTCTTATTTCTCAACTTACTTTTCTACATTTATTAAATATTAATTAAGCTCAAACGAAGTTAGTAAAAATTTTTATTTATTATTATTTTTTTGCATTAAACAAACCTTATAATATTTGTATAATGTTAATTTATTAATACATAGATACACACACACTAATATCGACTCATCATCTAAACGGAGGAAATATTACAAATAGAGCCTTTTATCGTGGATTATAAACGAAGAAGTGTTTCGTAACTCAAAAGTTCTCGCTAACATTTTTATGCAAGAAATGAACACAAAGAAAACAAAAGATAGAAAAGGAAACTCTCAAGATATTAATGGAAAAACTAATTCAAACACCATGAGACATCTTTATCATTTCAATTCGCAAACACATAAGCACAAACCCAGGAGAATAAAAATGCGGGCGGCTGAATGTCGGTAGGTCGGTCGATGGCAAACCTACGAATGTGTTTGTGTAAAAAAATATATCGTCATTTTAATGTAATCTACACAGTCTCTATCTCACTCACACTAACAACAGGATGATTTCTTCTATTTTGTTTTTCTGTTATGTCTGGCTGCCAATAATCTGGGCGCCACTTTGAAAGTCTTCGTTTTTTCCAAATAGAGAAAAACGTATAAAAAAGGCAATTTATTTGTTTCACAAACCGTTAAGGAAATGGATGATAGAAAAGATTCTTTAGGTAACGATAAGTAAATTTTACTTTCAACTCCCTGCTGAAACAATTACATCTATCTCATACGATAGTAAGGACGGAAGTATTAGGTACATGCTGAAACCAAACTCAATGTTATATATTTTTTAAATACTTATATATGTATTTGTGTATGAATTAGAGGTGTCCAAAATATATCGATTAAGCTCAGATGGGTTTTATTTTGTTTATTAGTGTCTTAAACTTACTGGTGTTAAATTTTAGTCAAATCGGATAACGATAACCAGTGTAAAGTGACATTAAATTTACTTTTCTTAACATTTCAAAGGACAAATAATAAAGTTATTATTTGTTAAAAAACTCATGTATTTTTTGCATTGTTGGGCTCCGTTTTGCATACAAAAGAGATTTAAACAAAAATGTCTGCTCAAAAAAATAATTAAAAGTGATTTAAACAAAAATATCTGCTCAAAAACGAGTAAAATAAGAATTATTTAGTCGTTTTTGCCACATGTTGTGAAAATAAAATCCCTACAACTTTGTTATTTGTAGCTCGATATTACTATTTTATACCTGGTTTAGAAGATAATTGCACAATTTTTGAAAATTTTTAAAAAAGTGTATTTATTCTGTTTTACACTTTTGCACCTTTATCCGGTTTCACTAAAATTGTAAACAAGTTAATTTTTAGACACTAATGAACAAAATAACCCATCTGATCAAAATCGATATTTTATGGACACCCTAATATGTATATATGTATGTAAGTTTTATTGATTATGATTTAGTGGATGATAATTCATGTCTCTACAAAATTTAATTTTTAGATTTTGAAAAATTACTAGTGTGTTTATCAATGTGGATTATTTCACTAAAAGTTCATTTACTTGAGAACCACTCATTGAAACTCCGATTTTAATCAAAATCCTACTTTGCTGACTTATAAAAAAATATTTGTAATGGACAATGCTTTTTGAAAAAGAATCTTTACTGAAGGCTTGTGCCAAAGTATAATAAGAAGTTGGACATTGTTTTATAACAATAACATTTCACTTTCTTTACAGACGACTTCTGTGTAAATTCAACACACTTGTGAAAACTTACTTCTCTCACATTACTTCAAAACTTTTTCGCAAGAACACTAACCACTATCCAATTTTTTTTATCGTTTCGTTTAAAATTAAGTACAGTGGGACCTCGATTTTCCGTATGCTCGGGACCGGAAGCATTACGTATAATCGATTTTCCTGGTTAATTGAGTGACAACTTTTTCTACTTTTTTAATAGATATTTTTATTAATCAATAAATGAATATGCACATATTTATATAACAATTAAATAAATCAAGAATTATATATTCATAAATGATTCAAAAATATGGAAAAAAAATTTGTCAGAAAACAGTAAACAGTAGATAAGGATTTCATGTTATATAATTTCTAAAAATAATCGTTTAATGTCCAATTTACTGTTTTCGTTTTACGGGAATTCCCCTTTTTAATTTGTTCCAATTGTTCATGATTGTTAAAAAAAAAATAACAGAAAATTTAAGTCAATCCAAATTAAAATTAAGTCGATGCAAAAAAATGTATTTTTCCATCACGGATAGTTCATGTTGCCGGATAATCGAATCACGGATAATCAAGGTCCTACTGTATATTCAAACACTATGAAACGTTCAAAAAAACTTCCCGTAAGAGGCATATATAAATAATTTGTATATTAGAGGTGCGTTTGAAAAAAATTTTATTCGCAAATGACTCAAATTAAATATTATTCCAGAAGAATATACGATTAATTTCACAATATTTAACATATTTCTTGCACTGGGTACCATTTAGTTTCAGATACCAACGAACAAGTCATACCAATTTTTAGATCACCTCTAATTTACTTACGTACCAGTTACAGTGAAGTATCATTATTGTCGCCATCAGAATCTTTTTGTATTCATTTACATTGTTTAAATTTAATAACAATCATACATACATGCACACATACGTATAAAAGTACTTTATATACTTTTATGCTTTTAATGTTTATTTTTTTGCTAACTGGGGTATTTATTAAGCAATTATGTCAGTTAAACGTTTTTTTCTTAGTATACTTTGCTAAATAAAACAAGTAAGAGTTCTATATTCGGCTGTGCCGAATCTTATA
>NC_060951.1:67244729-67358185 GCF_022045245.1 Lucilia cuprina
TATATTCCATTATTAATGGCGATTTCCTAAAATCTCTTTCTCTAAATGCAAAATTAATAATATTTGTACTAGTAGCGATTAATTAAAACAAAATTTTTTATTCTAATCTTCCATTACACTCTTTTAAATAACTTACACTATATATCGGTTCCGAAATTGGTTATTGACCAAAATAATAAAATTTGTATATTAAATAAGGCTTAATTAGTGGTATGAAAACGAACACAGATACATCTTAATTTTTGGCTAGAGATGAAAAATTTCCGACCCATAAAACATGGTTATTATGTCGTTTATATCAAGGTATGATTAGTCGGAAGATTTAAAAAAATTTAAATTAAAGGAAATATATGGAATTATCAAAATTTTCAGGTATATGTTGTAGATCTTACGCAGTCGGAGTAAAATTTCGAATTATAAGAACGATCCGTTATCAAAATGGTGAAATCCAAGCGATTTAAAGTTCGAAAAAATAGCTTAGAAATGAGAAAAACTGTTATACTATTTATTTCAGAAGCCAATCGAACCAAATTTCAAGACTTTGGATCTAAAAGTGTATTTTTTTAAGTTATTGTGTAAAAATATTCCATTATAAAGTAATTATATTCAAATTGGAAAAATTTCCCTAAATTTTGTTAATATAATAGAACCAAAAATATATTAAAAGGATCTGTTACTTAAATTTTGTGACGTAATTTTTGCACTTATTTAACTTCACCGTAAATGACAACACTATGATTACATAAACTGATTTTTATGTTTAATTTCTATGAGGTGCATGGCTGCTTAAATACAAAGTTAAACTTTACAAATTGCTACCCCTCCCACTTATTTTTTTAATAGTGTTCATTGGATTACAAATATTTCAATTTCGGTAAAGGTAAAATTGAAATAATTTGTCAATAAAGTATGTGTTTGTTGGTATTTTTTGTGGTGAACATTCCATTTACTCGCTCGAATAAGTAGAAATAAGAACTGTAAGTGGCAAAATGAATCCTATAAAAAAGTAAAAAAAAAAACTTTATTATTTGTTTATTGCAAACTTCCAAAAAGAACAGAAAAACTTTTTATCCAAAGTGATAAAAACTGTCTTCTAAAGTATGAATGTATGTGTATAACAAGAGCACCGGGAAACACACATGCAACCCGTCACTCTAGAGAAGAAGAATAAATAGAAGTCAACAATAATAACATTCCAAGACTACCAAACAAACTGTCAATGAAGCGCAATTAGTTAATTTGATTTTATATGATATTTCCATGGTTAAGAAACCTCAAGCCACATGTTTCCCAATTATCTTTTTTTTTTCTTCTTGCTTTCGTAGTTTATTCAATTTGATTCAGTATCGTTTGATTTGATTTCATTCTCTTAAATATCCATTCATGTTCATTGTATTTATGGGAACGTGGGAGTAGGTGTGAAAACGTGTATATTTGTGTGGATTATCTATGTCTTCAGAACTTGAATTGTTCTTCTATTTATTTATGTCGACGTATTAGTATTGGGAGTTGTACATTGTAGTTGTCGTTGTTGCCACAATTACAGTGTTGTATGTATTTCTTTTGTTCTCTTCTTATCATAATTGTAGATTTTAGTTGGCATGTTTGGTTTTTGGAAAGAGTATGATGTCTTCAGCTGGTTCCGAAAGGGTTAACAATTTTAAAACATTTACTAAACAAAAGGGATACATTCACTTCTTTTAACTTTGCTGGATATT
The DNA here is from genome assembly GCF_022045245.1 of Lucilia cuprina. Taxonomy (NCBI): domain Eukaryota; kingdom Metazoa; phylum Arthropoda; class Insecta; order Diptera; family Calliphoridae; genus Lucilia; species Lucilia cuprina. The sequence continues at coordinate 67,246,448 of NC_060951.1, forward strand.
AATGGAACCGCACATGTATGATGTACATATGCATCTGCCTGCGTTATTATTTCTTTCTCTGGCTTTATCGTGTAAGCTTATGTTGCAGTTAAACAATGTTGTTATAAATGACAGCAGATACGTGTCTCCATGTGTAATTTATTTGTTGTTATTGTAATAATACCCAGAGATCCTATTCTACTATGTTCTATACCTAGTAGGGTATTCAATTATTTGAATTTTTGAACTTTTAAACGCTTTTTTATTGTTTGCTTTTTACGTTGTTCCAGTTCTTTAACAGTAGGTATACATTACTTTTAAGGTATGTATACATTAATTAATTAAAAATTAAAAAAATTCACTAAAAACTAAGACATTTTAACCTTTAACAATACAAATTCCCCTTCAGTGAAATATGAGTGGGATAAATGTCTGAAACATTTAGAAACCATTGACTAAAACAACATGACCAAATTATTGTTTAATTACTTCCAATTCTTCAAATCTACACTGTAGCCTTACGAATGTAACGTAATATGCTTAGGTAATCCCCATATATGTTAACGATATACATATCTTCTAACTTGTTTAAACATGAAATACTCAAATATTTTTATAAGCCTGGTACTCTGCTTTCTAAATAAGCTGAGAAATTTAAAATCGGTTGAGATTTAACTATGTTACTGACTTATAAGTACTTAAAGGTATGAACAACTTTGTTTTTGTTTTTGGATTGCTTGGCAAATTTCAAAAACAGAATCTTTTTCTACTCGGATCCACCTTTCAGAAAAATTATATAATTTCTAAGGTTGTCATTCGAATAAAAAATATTCGATAAATCGAGGAAAAAAATAGTTTTTCTTCAAATGAATAAAAAATTTCCAATTTGAAATAATGAATAATTCGAACAATTTTGGTCGAATAATCGAATATTCGAAAAATATTTTAATGTTACTTTTTACTCTATTTAATTATAATATTGAACAAAGAAATACGTTAATATTTTGTTAAAAAAAATAATAATTCAAAAGATCTGTTACAGTTGAAGCCAATCCTTAACTACTTATTGCAATTTATAAAAATGTCTATTTTGTAATGTTAAAAATAGAATACTTCCTGCATAGAATCACTTCTAAATTAATTTTATGTTTTTTATTGTCTGCAATAAGTTAAACAGATAGTTTCTAAAAAACTGTTTATGTAGAATTTAGTTACTATACATGTATTTTTCGAAATTCATTTAATTCAAATAATCGAATAACTTTTAAAATTTATTCGACTACTCGAATAAAATAATATTTTAAGTTTTTATTCAAATAATTTTTAACACGAATATTTGACACCCTAATAATTTCCCAGGTATTTATTTTTGTCGCATAGTGTTATTTTTATTATATATTATAAAAGTGTTTTTAAAACAATTCATCTGATATGATTTGTATGGCTAAAAATTCATTAATAAAAGTATTTGATCGGTCGCCAATATACTGGTCAATCTACTGAAAGGCAATTCTACTTGCATTTTTAGAAGCAACTTTTTGGGTCCTACTATTACACTAGTTCATAAATATTTTATGCCTGGGAGTATTATTGCTCAGATGATGTTCTACTTAGACAAGGTTCTTGTTAAGACTCTTGTTGGTACATCCGTTTCGTTGACTGCTTCTTTCTTGTGCCTCATTCTATTATTGTATTTTAAAATGAAGTTGCAGGTTATCGTGTGACACCATCTCATTTTTAAAGCAGAAGTTAGTTACTCTACATTTACACATTCTGTTTGTTTACCTCAATTGAGCTTTGTTTTACTTAACTTTACATATCAAGAGTGTGTTGTTGTCACCAGTTTCTTCCTGATCTGACCCAAGTTTTATATCGAAATATTATTACTAAAATTACAAAAAATTCTTTTCTTTTTTCACATTTAAATTTTCGATTGAAACAACATGTCTAACTTATTTTCGAGAATATTCAAATATGCAGATTTTCATTTAAATCGGTTTATTCGACAAACAATTATTTTTAACTTATTCGATTAAACGAAGTCTGCATGATTTTTTATTTCACAAGGCATTGAGAAAATGGGGATAAATGGTTTAAGTTTTTTTTGTGTTAACTTTCAACTGCTTTCTTTAAAACCAAGGACCTAAAATAACTGTTATCAACATTTTAGAAATCAAAAAAATGTCCTTTTTTAATGTAAAAGTTACACAATAACAGGCTTAGGCAACATACAAAAGTAAATGTTGTTCACAACCATGTCCATTTATATTTTTTCTATTGTTTTGAAACACTTACATTTGAGAAATGTTTTTTTTCCTTGTAAATAAAAATTTTCTAGCAGCAAATGTTATTTTTTATTATTAAAAGCTATTTTAATTGATATAGAAAGAATTGTCAATAATAGACTTAATCTTATAGGAATGAGTAGATAAGTGTTGGTTCTTTTAAGGAATTAGTCAACTTATAAAACTTCATTATGCCGAATTTTATCGCTATATTGGTATTTTTAAGCGATGTACAACAAAAAAGTTTGTTAGAACGTAAAGTAACAGACAAATACTGTTATGACCTAACTGACATACTTATTTCATATCCAGTTCTTACCTAATTCCAACTCTTCATACTTAATTTCATGTTTCTAGGTTCAATGTTATAGAAAATTCAATAAGTACTAGAGTATTCAAACGATTAATCGTCGATCGGTTAATCGATTAGTTTTTGACGATTAATCGTTCGAATAAATGAAAATTGTCAAATTTCAAATAAGGAATAATTTCTATCAATTAACCGATTAGGAAAAACTCACTATTTGGCAGTAAATTACTATATATTTTCTACATAATTGAATATTTTTATTATAAAATTTCTTCTTTTCTTAATTTCTTAATAATTTTTCTATAATAAAGAAAATTTACTTGATGATTTTTGAAAAGAAATCATGGAAATAATTATATAGCATTTATTTCTACAACCAGTTTTTTGGGAACATTGTTGTGTTCTTAAGTATTTCCAATAAGTTCAATAACAGTTATAGTTGAACTAGTGCTTAAGGGAACGTATGAATTCTAGAACTCGTTGAAAATCTTAAAAACAGTAATTTCTTTATATAGAAAAGCATTTCACATAAACGGGAATGGTTTATAATATTTGAGAAGAATTAAACATAGAATTATAATGAAAGAAGTGAAAATAATAATTTTGTTTATAAACCGTTCAAAAGTTATTTTCAAACATGAAAAAATCTGTGGTTACAGGAAACTGTGGACCATTTGTATTAACTCTGTGTACTCAGTTTTTCATAATTGGCTCTTTAAAGGACTTTAAAGTTTAGAAGACAACCGATTTCAAAAGATGAATTCCAAATTTATATTAAAATGTTTGCATTAATATTAATTTCAAATGAAGGTGACTTCCTCTGCTTCGAAATAATATAATTTATTTCAAGTCATCAAGAAAGAATTGAAAATCTTAAAGAAAATTTGTCAAAAAAAGTAGTTACAAATTTTTGTATCGAAAATGAAACGTTTTTAAATTTAATTTCTTTTTCTTTTTTTTTTCTAAGTGAGACAAGTAAATAATATATGAATATAGAATGTACAGATTACCAGCATCCATTTGACACCATAAAATGCATATAAATATTTCAAATATTTGTTTGTATTCCTTTAAACTTTGAAATCCTTTTATAAGGATATAAAAAGCGGAGTACTCAGAATTGCTATAAGTGTAATCTATTTTAAAAGCTTTTTTTCAAAATTGTTACAGTGTCTAATATGAAGGAAATTATTGTAAAAAGCAATAGTAACATCTAGTTTCTTTTTGTTCGAATAACCGAATAATTTTTAATTATCCGATTATTAACCGCCTAACGTAAAACCTCAAATAATTATTTGTCGAATAAACCGAATAAGACAAAAACCCGAATAATTGAATACTCTAATAAGTACCTTTTGCAGAACGAAAAAGTACAAAAAATTCCCATTGATTTGTTCTCGTCTAATGCGGGCTCTACAAAAAGGGGACTTTTTGGTACTTTTTCGTTCTACAAAAGGTACTTTTTGAATTTTCTATGGGTGGCCAGTTGCTATGGCTGGTCAGATGGTTGAGGTTCCTTCGGGATCCACGTAGTGGACTGATGTAAGGTAAAGTCAATATTTCGGGATAAGTTTGTGCTATTGCCGAAACAGCAGATACCCCACAGAGGAGTGACTGTGGGACTAAGCGTTGGAAATGAGTTGGTATTAATTGTACGGGATGAATGTGAGATACAGCGGGCCTCACCCCTCCCGTCTACCTATAATAAATGTGACGTATGTTTTTCTCTCATGAATGTGTCGTATAAATGACACATTCCTTGTCCAGATATGTTCAGAGTATACTCTGTTCATATCAGAATTACCACAGTGTGTCCCTGTGAGTAAGAACAAAGTCCTCGGATGTTGATGGATTCGTACTTCGGTCCACCGGTTACGTCTCTAGGTGCTGTTGCAGAATGTAAAAAAATTGTCACCTGAGTTCCTCATTGAAGGATTCTGGATCGATGGTAGACCGTTGTTCAAGTCTACCCAGTGGATGAAAAAGACCACCGTGGGGTAGGGTATATTGCCAGGTACTCATATTTGACCATATTTTACGAAACACAAAAATTAGAATCGAATGGTATTTTTGCTTAAAAACCCTTAAGGTTTACTATCAACCGAAAGGATATATTTTTGGCCCATTTGGTCCACAATTTTGGGGTATTTGTACCATCTTTTTATATAACATCATTAAAATTACGATATAAGGATCTGTTTTTAAACATTCCAAGATATATTTTTGGTATAGTTCTTCTGTTTCTAATTGAATTATCTGGATCTTAAGTCCCTTTTCGTACCACTAGGATCAATATTTTCCGAAAAAGTTGGCTAGTATATATAATTATAGATATTAGCATCAAAATATTTTAAATTTTCAAGACGTCGTAGCGGTGTGCAACTCCAAAACATGCCTTAACAAAACGTCATCCTATACAGTAGATTTTAGTTTTTACTACTCATAACATTCATGATTATGTTGCGCATTACAACAACACTGTATGTTCAAAATATTTTGTTTATTTTAATCATAGTAGATAATATTTAAATAGATATCAATATTTTTGAGTTAGACCATAATTATATGGTGACATTCAGCCTTGAGGCCATTGGTTATAAAAAGAAAGATTCCACTATATTGAATGGCGTTTCTTCGAGGCATGATTTGGAGTTGTACACTTCCACAATATATTAAAAACTTAAAACGTATAACAGCTGATATCTAAAACAATATATAGAAGACAAGTTTCCCCGAAAAATTTTGACCCTAGTATTATAAAAATGGACTTGAGTTCCAATAAATTGAATTAGCGATAGAAGAATGATTCCAATAATATATCTTGGAACGTTTAAATACAGATTCTTGTAATAAAAAATATTATTTTTAGATACCCCAAGGGGTATATTATCTCTGAGAAAAAGGAGAAAAAAATACAAATATTGCCAAAAAACCGCCATTTTAATGATATTACATAAAAATATGGTACAAATGCCCCAAAATTGTGGACCAAATGGTCCAAAAATATATCCATTCGGTTGATAGTTACCCCTTAAATTAATTTTAAGCAAAAATACCATTCGATTCTAATTTTTGTGTTTCGTAAAATATGGTCAAATATGAAATACAGGAAAAATTCGAATACTTTTGTGAAGTAATTTTATGGACTTTTTTTAAATAAAGCTAAATTAATTTAAGTAAATGTGAATTTTTTAAATTTTAAAAAGCGTTATATCAAAGCTAAGGACTGTCTAGACAATTTAACAAATTAATTTATTAATTTTGCATACATAATATGTTATTAAATTTGGTTTCTTTTCATATTATACCTAAATTCGAATACTTATGAGAGATACTGTATGTATTTATTAAATTTATAATTTTTATTTGTATTTATTGTAAAAGGTAATATAATTAGAAAAAAGTAGATAAATACTTAGAGGATCATATGAATGTAAAAATATATTCAAATATGTATGTAAAAAATTGTTTTTGGGGGATATATTTAAACATATTGTTTGTAACAGGATGATATGGAATAACTTCAATATAAAGCAAGAAACAATAACAATAACTTTGTAAACAGGTAGTAATGCATTAGTAGTGTCTATGAAATGATCAATAATGAAGGAAATTAAAGGTATTTTAGAAATTTGTAACAGGAATGCAAAAAAATAGGTGTTAACAAATTTGCATATGACATTGCCAACCTTTTGAATTTACATGAGAGAGACTAAATAATAATGATATTTCTTTCCTCTTCTCTCAACCTCCAATTCAAGTAAAGCAAAAAAGGATATTGCGTAAACCATTGTTAAGGAATGTCCGTAAAATGATAAAGTAGGAAAGAGAAGCACTACTACAGGTCATTTTTATAAGGAATGTGTTTTTGCATCACATGTGCATATCTACATATCTTCTTCCCACCACCAATTCAAAGGTAAAGCAAAAAAATGACCTAGCGTAATCCACCGTTATGGAATGTGCGTCATTTTACAGGTCATTTTTATATGTTTTTGTTATTGTTTCACACATACTTACATACATACATATGTATATTTATATCTGGTATATATACAGTGTCTCTCATAAGTATTCGAATTTAGGTAATCTATGGAAAGAAACCAAATTTAATATATTTTTTGTGTGCTAAATAAATAAATACATTTGTTATATTATCTAGGCAGTCCTTAGGTTTCATATCACAATTTTTATAACTTTAAAAATCTTCATTTACTTTAATTAATTAAGTTTTTTTAAGGAAGTCCATAAAATTACCTCACAAAAGTATTCGAATTTTTCCTGTATTTCATATTTCATCATCGTATTATACGAAACATAAAATTAGAATCAAATGTTTTTTTTTGCATAAAATTGTTTAAGGGGTTACTATCAACCGAAGGGATATATTTTTGACCATTTGGGCCACAATTTTGGGGCGATTTTACCATCTTTATAAGTAATATCATTAAAATGGCGGATTTTTAATTTATTTTTCCCTTTTCCAGAGATAAATCCAAAATTTAATATTGAGATTTATTAGACTCTTTGAGGTATCTAAAAGTAATATATTTTGTTGTAGGGATCTGTACTTAAACGTTCCATGATGTATTTTTGGGATCGTTCTTCAGTTTCTAATTGAATTATCTGGATCTTAAGCACCTTTTCGTTGCACTAGGATTGATATTTTCCGGCAAAGTTGGCTAGTATATCGAATTTTTGTTTTATCTCTGGATAAATTTTAATGATATTACATAAAAATATAGTACTATCCCCCAAAATTGTGGCCCAAATGAGCCAAAAATATATCCCTTCGGTTGATAGTAATCCCCTAAACAATTTTAAGCAAAAAACCATTTGATTCCAATTTTATGTTTCGTATAATATGATGAAATGTAAAATACAGGAAAAATTCGAATACTTTAGTGAGGTAATTTTATGGACTTTTTTTTAAAAAAAGCTTAATTAATTTAAGTAAATGTAAATTTTTGAAATTTTAAAAAGGGTGATATGAAACCTAAGGACTGTCTAGATAATATAACAAATTTATTTATTTATTTTGCAGCAAAAAAAAATATTAAATTTGGTTTCTTATCATAGTATACCTAAATTCGAAGAAGATTATGTACCAAATTTCATTGAATTATCTTAAAAATTGCGACCTGTAGTTTGATTACAAGGTTTATATGGACGGACGGACAGACGGACGGACATCGCTAAATCGACCCTCCCCACTAAAGTGGTGTAGGGTATAAAAAGACTATATAATAATGATATTTCCTTCTTCTTCTCTCCACCACCAATTCAGGCATACCAAAAAAATGACCTTGCGTAAACCACCATGTAGGAATGTGCGTAAAACGGTAAAGTAGGAAAGAGAAGTACTGTTATAGGTCATTTTTATGACGAGTGTGTTTTTTGTTATTGCTTCACACGTACATTTTCACATACTCTGTATAAACTAAGTTTTGCCTACTTTTTCTAAGAGAATTTAGATTTTTATTCATAAATAAAATTGGAAAAAAATATGTAAAAAGTAAATTAATGTTTTCCAATTAAAAATAGAAATTGTGTAAAATGGGAAAACCAAGAAAAAACAAGTATGAATGTATAGTAGGGCGTAGCCGACCATATGATACCCTACACCAGTCAGTATGAATGTTAAAAATGGGGATTATTTAAAAAATAAAGCATTTGGTTTGTTTTTTTAACTTTATTTCGGAATAGTTTTACTTTTTTGACAAAAATAGAGATTTTTTTTTAAGAGGGCCCAAAGTGGAGTAGGGCAAAATATGGCCCTATCCTTAAAAATGTTGGTAGGGGTAGTTAAGTCTTCTTCAATATTATTTATGTAGAATTTAAAGTGGTGTAGGGTATAAATATTAAAATACAAATTTTGGTGCATTTGTTGTTGCATTTTATTATTCTTCATTAGAATTTGCATGTCAAAAAAGTAGTTTGCATATTGAGAATTTCGGTTTATTTTGTTGGATTTTTATACCCTACACCACTATAGTGGGGAGGGTATTATACGTTTGTGCTGATGTTTGTAACATACAAAAATATATACCCACCTTAAAGTATACCGATCGATTCAGAATCATTTTTTGAGTCGATTAAGACATGTCCGTCCGTCCATCTGTCCGGCTGGCTGGCTGTCCATGTAAACCTTGTGCGCAAGGTACAGGCCGCAATTTTCAAGATAATTTGATGAAATTTGGACCAAGCATGTTTTTTGGCACAGGGACGAAGCCTATTGAAAATGGTTGAAATCGGTCCATTATTTCACCTAGCCCCCATACAACCGTACCTCCCGATTTGAACTCTCTAATTGGCACAAATAAGTTTTATATAAGTATAAATGACACTGCAGATTTTCGTAAGGATCGGCCCTTATTTGACCCTAGCCCCCATACAAACCCTGCCTACCTTTTTTTAAGAGAAATTAAATTTTTGTTCATAAATAAAATTGGAAAAAAACATGTAAAAAGTTAATTTATGTTTTCCAATTAAAAATAGATATTGTGTAAAATGGGAAAACCAAGAAGAAAATATTAAAATACAAATTTTGGTGTATTTGTTGTTGCATTTTATTATTCTTCATCAGAATTTGCATGTCAATAAAGTATTTTGCATATTGAGAATTTTGTTGGGTTTTTTCAAATTATGTTTTAATTCATTTTTGGAATTTATTGTTTTATTGTTAAAAGGACGAGTGTTAAGTATTTTTCAATTGTAATTTGCAAAAATCATATCCTCATTGTGTAAAAATGTGATGTTATTTGTCTTAAAAATGTTTAAAGGATAATAATGAGGCAATTTCGATATAATAAATTAGTTTAGATTTCTAGAACAAGTGTAAATCAATGAAATATAATTATGAGATGCTTAATCAATAACATTAAAAAATTTTAAATAGAGTAATTGATGAAATGATCCAAAGAATTTTTAGAAAAAACGCACTGAGTGGTGCTTCAAAATCTTTAACTGCCAAAGGGAGGCGACTTGTATCCATGGAAAACCATTGGACTCCTGATTTATCTTCTCCAAAATCCATATACGAACTAGGAGGAACACTATGTTTTAATTTATACCCCTAAATAGACCTTAGGATGCTTGGAACCAATGTAAAGTAAACTGTCGTGTAGTACAGGAAAAATACCTAATTCAGATATTTTAAAATAGAGGTGGTTATCATACCTTAAGGTCAACAAAAGCAAACATTTTCAGCTAATACATACACTTATAAATAATAAATAAAGCATTTAAAATATGAGGTTAAAAATAAGGATTTTATCATGTAATAGTTCTATAGTGGTATACAGTGATGTCCCCATACTCAGAGTGGCTAGGATGGTACTTAGTGTTAGATTTATTGAATAAGAATCAATATTCTACAATTCTAAATAAAATTTACACAAAAGCAAAATACTTTATTGACCTAAAGAATTAACAATACGTTCTCATTTTATCAATTCAACTCATTTTCCACTCGTTCGCAAGCGAGTTGAAAAAACATAAACGTGTAAATATCGCTTACGAATAGAATACAAAAAAAAACTGGAATTAAAGTTGTGCTCGCGTGTTAAAAAATAAAACTCGCGATTTTTGTACTTTTTCGTTCTTCCTATGGTACTTTTTGATATTTTTACGATATTGAACATAGATATTGAAAATAAAATTTAAAATAAAATTTAAAATGTAGGGACCTTAGTGAAGAATGTACTAAAAGGGAATGAAACTAAAAATACAATCTTCTTAATGAATGCGAATTTAATTACGTGATATTGAACGTATAAAATTGTAACATTGAAAAATTTTTAATCAATTTATTTTATTATTAAATTATTTAATTTAAGTTAGAGTAGCGAAGTACCCAGGGTATGCTAGTAATTGTATAATTCTTGTGTATGCCGAATATATTTTTAAATATTTTTTCTCTTACAATTATAAACTAATGACATTATTTTTATTTTGTTTCATTGCAGGTGAGTTGCCTTAATTCAAAATATATGTACACAACTTCATGAGTGAGTTTAACGAAATATTCATGATTTATTAATTTAATTTGTTTATAAAACTTTAGAAATATTAATATATAATATACGGAGGGTGAAAGGGAAATTGCCCGCCCCCATAAAACATACCATACAAAATATAAACATGAAGAAAAAGGAAAAAAGAAAATTAGTGAAAATAAAACAAAAGTTCCCCCCAAACATTTTTGAATGTGATGATTTTTTAATTATTTAATTGATAGACAAATTGTAATTATTTTAAAATCAGGAATTAATGTAAATTTTGTTAAATTATTTTCATTAATTCAAATTAATTTTTAATAATAAGAAATCTAATTGATAATGATAACGATTATTATTCATTATTTTACAGCCATTATATACACATGTATCGTATATACAGATTCTGTGGATTTTCCGAATTTTTTCAATCAATTTTCCTATAACCTACACTAATATAGTTAAGCTCAAAAAATATATCAGTATTTAACGCTTTCTCATCAATTTGGTATTTTAGACTATCTAGCAGTGTAATGTAATTTTCAGTTTAATTCATTTTCCACCAAATACCCAAATAGTTTCAACTGAAATAAATTTCTAAAACATAATATCCTTTCTTTCAATTAAGAAGTTAATTTCCTGTAAAACAACAACATTTTTGCGAATTCAGCGAGCAATCAATAACTTTTAATAATCAATAATTTTTCGTTTACATTAAATAAAATATGTATGTATATTTATGATTTATATGACAAGTGACCCAACTTTTGAAACTAAAGTCTTCCGGTCGAGATAATGATTAAATTGATTGAAATGCAAAAATTCACAATTATAATTCATTATAATTACATTTGTACCGAAAAAGGAATTTTTGGTAGAAAATAAAAATATAAGATATTCTTTAAAAAATAAAACAAACAAATAGTTTTATTTTGCTGTAAATAATTGTTCAGATAAAGTTTTTTCTTAAAATTTATAAAATTTTACATAGGCAAATTACTTAATTGATTCTCTGTACATATATACATATGTGAAAGATGGATGTGTGTGCGGAGAAAAAGGTTTTATGGCGACAAACAAATGTTTGAAAAAATAAAAATGTTTATTTGCAAAACAAAACCTTGCATACAGGCATCTACAGGCAAACATAACTCTTTAAAGTTTACACACGCATATACATGCATAAATGCACATGTATGCTTACACACTCCCACATAAAAAAAGTTAATTTTAATTTTCTTAAGATTTACAATATTATAAAACTCATGAAATACTCTTTTGTACTCGTTTCGTGAGAGAAATTTATTTTCCTCTCTTTAAATTTAAATATCACTTTATATAAGTCACGAGAAAAAAAGATAAATTCACAAGAAAGTAAACAATTTATTTCGCTCGAATTAATATCACTCGAGAGAGAAATCAATTTGAACGCTCTTCCTACTCTGCTTATGAGAAACACTGTATAATAAATATGGAAAAATATGTATGTATACAAAATAATATTGGGTAATTTTAATAAAATTCGAACAAATTTCTGAATATCATTATCATTATATTAAAACTAGAACTAAAGACACTAGTACATATTGGGTTAGAGTTTATATGAAACAAGTAAGAGTGCTACATATATTCGGCTGTGCCGAATCCTATATACCCTTCACCATAGTGTATTTTAAACATATTAGTTTTATAAATTTTAAATTTTTTTCCCGACTACATTATTATTACACCAAAAGCAAAACAAAATGAACAACAATAACGCTAACTGCCGGTCCACACTAGGAAACTTTTTTTGGGAAACTTTTGATTTTGCGTGAGGGAGAATGAATATCATTCATCTCTCTTTCTCGGTACGTAGTTTCTCGTACTCGGAAACTTGTTTTCTTTTGTTATTCTTCACACATAGAAACAAAAGTTTCTATGTGTGGACATTAAGGAAACATTAAAAGAGAATTACGAAAAAGTTTCTCAACAAAAGTTTCCTAGTGTTGACCAGGTCTAAACGAAATAAAAAACAAAATACACTAGGCAATTAAACCAACATACATATAAACATACATAACGAAAAACACAGAAAAACAAAATAAACAAGGCAATAAAACCAACCTGCATCCAAATATACGAACAGAATTCACAAAAAGATAACAAAATACATAACTCAATGAAGCCAACAGCATCCAAACATACAAAACAAAATTCACAGCTGAATAAAACCAAATACATCTACACACCCATGTACATCTTTTTCCAATTCACAGTGTTGATGAAATTTTCAAATTTTCTCGGATTTTTGCTTACCTATATCTCCGTTATTTATAGACTGATTTTAAATAGCGATCTTCTCGAAAGCATGTCTAACAGAATTATTAAAGTTTCGGATCTCGCCGATATCTGGGGTCCTCTAAAAACTAATTTCAACAGACAGAAGGACACGACTTTATCGACTCCGCTATCTATAAGGATCCAGAATATATATCTATAAGGATCCAAACTTATATGTACATACATATATACCCTTCTCACGAAGGTTAAGTGTATAAAAATACTATTACTAGTAGTAGTTGAATGGCGCCACTTGTAGACTGATTTTTGTTTGACATGTGTTAGAAAAAATATATTTTTTTAAATTATTAATATATAATTTCGAAAAATTTTGCATAAAATCGATATTTTCAAACATATCCCTTCATATAAGATAATTGTTCAATTCACAATCGATGTTGTAGCGTTGTATGTCAGCAGCTGCTACAATAGTCATAACAATGTTGTTGGTATTTTCTATACAATTTTTCAATTTGAAAACACAAAAAAAAAACAACTTCAAATACAAGAGCATAATTTACAAAAACAACATACACCCTTAATAATTTTCTAGAATGCATAACAATGATACTTTTTTGTACATTTTAATTTGAAATATTCTTTCTATTTTGTTTATAAATATTCCCAATTTATAGTAGTGCAATTTAATCATCAAAATTGACAATAGCCAAATATTTTTTTCAGTGCAATTTGTGTGTAGTGGTGATTTTTTTCATCTGCCTCTCTTTACGCCGGTATATGCTGTAGCTAAAGGAACTAAATTCAATTTGGATTTATTAAATCCAAAAAAATATTTAGATTTAGCTATTTCAATATGGCAATACTTTGTATTCATAGAACAAAACCAAAATGATTTTTAAGGAAATAAATTTGTTTCATTTTGTTATTCACCAACAGATGGCAATTATTTTTAAATTGTGTAAAAATAACTCTAACTTAAATGTTGCACTTTATGTTTTTTCAGTGCAAAAAATAACACCTTTTTCAACAAATTGCTAAAACTTGTATGGGAAAATTCTAATTTTAATAATTAATTTTGAAATAACTCCATCTGTTGGCCGCTTCTGACATTTATTAATACCTTTTGCTTTATCCAAATGGTGTACAGTGCAATAACTAACATAACATAAGTGCAACATTTAATTTACAGCATTTTTGTTTATTTTTCTATTTTTACACATTTTAAAAATATTTTCCATCTGTTGGTGAAATGCAAATTTATTTCCTTAAAAATGATTATGGTTTTGTTCTACGAATGCAAAGCATTGCCATATTGAAATTAGCTAATTCTAACTATTTTTTTATATAACACCGTCCGACACTCAAAATTAGACCGGATGATATACTATAAATTTAATTGAGAAAAACTGCTTTGTTAGTTTTTAATTTCGTGATCCTGTGTCTTTTTTAAGGGCCTTTTAGTTTATTCTGTCAGGATTAAAAGATATATAAAAAATTTTTTAACTTTTTTTGAAAAAAATAATATTGAAAATTTTAATAGATTTTTAAGGATAAGAATTTAAAGAGACATTTTTGATTGACTTTCTTCCTAACAGTATAAAATAAAAATAATACAAAATATTTCCCAACTCTTCTTGTTGGCTTGACACCAAATTTGACATTGTTTGATTAATTAATGTATTTTAAAATATTTGTTGAAAAATGTACTTTTTAAAACTTTGTAGTTCTTTTGAAAGGACACAGATCACGAAATGAAACACTAAAAAAACGCAGATTCTTTTCCTTAAATTTATAGCATCAGACGTATATCATGCGGTTCTTGTCGAACGATTTTTTTCTCTTTTTGTCGGACGGTGTAATAACCCAATTTGAATTTACTTGAATTTAGCTAAATTTTACTCTGAAATTATTATTATTTTTTTTTTTGACCTTGTATTAGCTTATTTTCAGATAATGATGACCAAAACTAAATTTCAGCCTACAAAGATAGTTTTTTTCTTGGAATAAAATAAATCCAGTGATTAATAAAAGCTACCTTGTCGAAAATTCAGTTACAAAATATGTACCATCTAACAAAGCAAGTTAAATAAAAACTTTAAATTAATAAAATATGATCAAAATAAACTACGTAATAGGCTTTCATTAGGGTCTAAAACGGCTAAATCGTATATATAGTTTAGAAAATATAGGATTTCAAATTTAATGCTTGTTGAAAAATATCTTTAAAATGTGAACTTTGAACCTCAATAAAATCTAAATCATAATTCATTGTGAAATTTTATTGTGTTGCATTTAAAACTCTTTTTGTGGTTTTTCTTACCAGCAAGACAGTTCTGATAGGACCATTTTCTTCCACATAGCTACTTTAAACCTTGGTTTCTTCTAACTATAAGCGCTGTTTCATTACAGCATTGCATCAATCGATTTCATACCAGAATTTGATTTACAAAATTTTGTCACACACTGTATATAAAAATCAATGTATCTTTGTTTATTTGTTTGTTTGTTTATACCTTATAAGAGGCTAAACTACTGAACCGATCATCTTAAAACTTTTACTGTGTGTTCCTCTATATCTGTAAGAACCAATAGGTAACTTTTTGTTTTGAAATATCAAGTGGACAAGATACCACGCCCAAACACAAAATTATAATAAAACTAGTATGAATGTGTAGCGTGGCATAGCCGACCATATGATACCCTACACCAGTTAGTATGATAAAAATGGGGATTATATAAAAAACCAAGCATTAGATTTGTTTTTTAACTTTATTCCGGAATATTTTTAAATTTTTTTGGCATTTTTCCTTGGGCCAAAAGAAGTGTATACCTTGCGCACAAGGCTTACATTGACAGCCAGCCAGACGGACGGACATAGCTTAATAGACTCAGAAAATGATTCTAAGCCTATTGGTATATTTTAAGGTGGGTATAGGATGAATATTTTTGTATGCTACAAACATCAGCACTGTAACAGGTGTAGGGTATTATATGGTCGGCCTCTCCCGATTATAATTTCTTACTTGTTTTTTATTCCATTTTTAGGTAGTGGTAGTTTTATGTTTTTAGTTGTTGGTATTTCAATTGAAATGTTTTTTGTGTGTTCATTTTGCATTCATTTTCTTTGTATTGAAAAGTGTAAAAGCGTCGTAAATCTGGTTTACAGGTATTTTATTCAATTTATTATCTACACTCATACGTCCATATGTATGTGCATACATATGTGAGTATAATAATCCTGTGCTTCGATTAATAGAAAATTTTGAATATGTCACATGAGAATGATAGTTCGACATTAAAGAAACAAATGTATGTTATACGAGATTTTTTTAATAGAAATTACCAACAAAATGTGTATGTGTAAACTAATACACGCGATGCGTTAATATATTAAGGTTGTGAATTGGACAAATATTATATTTTATTGTAAGATATATAAGACAATAATAAATAAAAGTGCCAATTATAATAGCAAATTGGATACCACTGAACACTAAGAAGTGAAACACTGTCAAAAAGTGCCTACAGTACCTAAGTCTACTGTCAGTCGGTACCTAACTCTAAGAATGTATTAGTAGAATTTTCAAGCCAACAAAAATAGGATTTAAACATATTGAAAAAAATTATTACATTTAAATTTATATTTTTAAAGATTTCTTTAAATATTTTGCAACATAATTTATCTATAAACATTATATATGAATGAATCTTTGCTTTTTAATTTACAATATTGAAATAATAAATCATTTAGTTGAAATATTTGTTTCTTGTACCATACGAAAATTTACAACATTGTTTTTTCAGTTTTACTTTCAACAACAAAAATTAAATGTTTAAAAATAAAAAAATATTTTTTTCGTTTGTAAAAAATCAAAATTTTCTTTCTATTAAATATATGTAAAGTGTGAAAAAAATATAACTTTAAGTGATAAAAAATATTTTCAAGTGCTATAAGCCACGGATTTTCGCGACAAAGTTTTGAAGTTTGGAGAGAGAGTAAGTTTCTTACATATGTGTTGGAACCCGTCTGTGAGAAGAGCGTAACATTACTGTTGTAATGACAGTGTTGTAAATGACAGCGTTTCACTTTTTAGTATGCAGTGTTTGATACTTTCTAATATGAGGCAAGTTATTATAAGGGCAGGTCTAATGTTCATTTGTATACATTTAAATTTATACATCCATAGGTATGAGTCAATGTACACACACATCCATATGTATTTTTTACCTTTTTATATGTTTATGTTAATATACACACATGTAAACATGAACAAGTTTCATATATGTGTAAATCAAAGTATACTTTTAGGCTTTATGACAGAATTGTATTAAATGAATGATAAAAAATGAAGAGGGGAGAATTTAATACACATTCTACAAAGTACATTCATTTATAATTACATACATATGTACATATATATATACATGAATCGACACCTTAGATTTTTTATTTCTTTATTATCCTTGTGTACATACATGAACATTCATATATTCAAGTAATATCTGCAGATCTATTTGCTTCTTCGTTATGCAAACGACTAAATAAACAAATCAAACATTCAAAATCTTTAGATGTTAAACGAACTTTAATGTGTAAATAATTTAATTTCAGTTACGCCCATTACGTTATGAGTATTTTGTTAAGTTCAACTTCACCTGATGAATTAAAAATTTAACTGTTTTTGCCTTCGTATATAATATACATATATAGATTAGCTGCTAAAGTATCTAATTTGAAATTTTACAGGATTAATATATTTTGTAAAGACTAAACACTAACTGCGTAATAAACCTAAAATAAACTATTAATGTATTTAAGAATACGAAGGTAAATAAATATAAAATAACAAGTAAATTTTTATTCACATACAATTGAAAGGAAATATAAATCTTGTGTACTTGGTTCCTTTACAATATTTACGATAAGCTACAAAATTCGTAATGCGAAAATAAAAAAAAAAAAATAATTTTGAATTGTTGCAGTTAAGAACTTACTGGCAAAGTGGTGTATTTAAGCAAAAACTTTTAATAAAAAGTATTCCAAATTTTAATCGTAATTATATAGATTTTTTAGAAGCATTTTAAGTTTGAGTAAATTAAATTAAAATTACAGTTGTACAGTTTTTATTTTTGAATTATTTGTAAGATCTTAACATAAACACGAGTTTTTTTTTACAATAATCATATTCAAATATTAAAAAAAAACGAATATACATAAGTGTGCTTTTTCTTAATTTTTCTGAAAATCCCATTTCATCCCTTCATAACAAATGAACAAGCATTTGAAAGTAAAATAATGAAAATCAAACATGTTTTTATAACCTTTTAAAGCTAGATTCCAGCGAAAAAGAAACAAAATTTGAACGTTATTAAAAAATTAATCAAATTACTAAAAAAGTGTAAATATCTTAAACAATCTAAAATTAAATATAAAGTGTTTTAAACAATACAATACAACATCCAAATCTACTAAGTAGATGTTGAGGGTTGAGAGTGAAACGAGGAACAAATAAATAAATATAAAAAGGAAACGAAACGAAAAACAAAAATAAACTACTTAATAAGAAAGCCATGTTGTTGCAAAGTGCTGTTAAAATACGAAGCTTTAATTCAAATACGAAATTAAAATTTTAATTTAATTATGGACTCTCTGGAACGTATAATGCGTGCGGCTCCTTTGCCGCGCGCTTTAAGTGTTAACTCAGCAAACACAAAAGGACAACAACGTGCTCTGGTTCATGCCTCCTTGGCTGCAGCTACTATTGGTCGCAAAGGTAGACATTTAACCGGTACGTTTTGTTTAACCGGCGACACAATGGAGGGTATAATACAATGCTTAGTCTTCCTGAAAGCATTTTCGGTGAGTATAATTATAAGATGTTGAAATAAGTTCTTAAAAAAATAATATAAAATGTAAATTGGGGGCAGTAAATTTGACATCGTATATTTCAAATTTATTTTTGTGTTCATCAAAAAATAAAACTATAAATTTAAAAATCTGTATGGAATGATGGTATTATTTTACTAAAAGTTGATTTACTTTCGTTATGACTTAATTCAGAAATCTATTAAATGTTAACAAATTAAATAATATTGTTTTATATACACCATGTAAACTAAGAGATTAACAAAAAAGTCTCTTCCGGAAATTTTTATTAAACATAACTCGTATGAGGTATTTACCCGGGCGGCTGCTACTCTATGAATCATTATCGAAAATTACTCCGCCAGAGTACAATTATTCATTCGCAACAAAGATTCATATGCGTAATATTATTTGTTCATGAATATATACCCTTTTATGTTTATTTTTCACAAAAAATTAAGTTTTACTTGACTTCAGGCACTAACATAAATTTTGCAAATTAATCTGCCGAAACAGAGTTTTTCGTTTGCAACAAACATACATAAATCAATTCAGAATATATTTTTATCACAAATTTGTATATCTTTATATTTATTTTTTTAATAAAATACAAAAATATTATTGATTGAATATTCTTCAGGCTCGAGTTCGAGTCCCACTTGGGGATAAGTTATTTTCCAAATTGTAATGATATTCTTAATTATAAGAATACAGTAGTTTTCCGATTTAACGTCCATTCATTTCTACGAACATCGCATTTAACGAACAAGCTAATTTTTCCTATTGACTACCTTAAATAACGAACAAAACTTGTTTTTTGTACTCTGTTTAACGAACTAATATAAATATTATTATTTAAATTAAGATAAAATGACATTTATCAAAAATAACAAATAACCTAAGTTGCAGCAAGCGGTGCTTTTATACCCAAAACTGTAACTCATTCTGGGTCTTATTAAATTTTAGTTCGATGTAGCTATGTCCGTCCGTCCTTCAGATAATGACTTTAACGCGGCGTACTCGTATTGTTAGCGAGTATTGAGCGTCTCTAACAAATTTTATGGGATGTCGGTCCATATTGAACTTACCTTCCATATCAGGCCCCCTTAAGAAAATTACATCAACGCTCATTACTCGCTTAAAAATACGTGTATAGAGATGAACTTCGAGAAATAACTTTAAAGCTCATGACAGAATTAAAAATACAGCGATTAATTCGACACAAATATGGTTTGAAGGTAGGTATATAAGATTCGGATTTTGTGTTTTGTGCTATTTTTATTAAAAAAGAATTAATTTTTATAAAATACATTTAAAAAATATTTTATGTACCTATTTTTAATTATTTTCCTACCAAAAAACCCACGTTTTACTTAGTACTGCATATAACAAACTTTTCAATTTTACGAACAGGCCTGACAACATATGGGTTCGTTAAATCGGTATGGGCATGCCCGACAATATAATACACTACACAATGAGTATATTTTTAAAATTTTTATAAAGAAACTTTTATGTTGAATTTTACCTTAATTCCCAAGTATTAAAGCAATTTATGGATAAAAAAATTAAAATTTCTAATGAGGCTTTTATAGGTAAATTTGGAAAAAGGATATTTTTAAATAACAGTTAGTTTTTGTTGAGTTTCATTGCGATACAAATGGTTACAAGCAAAGAATAAATAAGAAGTGAAACGCTGTCAAAAAGTACCTAAGTCTACTGTCAGTCGGTACCTAACTCTAAGAATGTATTAGTAGAATTCTCAAGCCACATATAGGGTCAAAAAATCGGATTAAAAATTTTACAAAAAATTATTTCATTTGAATTCATATTTTTAGAAGATTTCTTTAAATATTTTGCAACATAATTTATCTATAAACATTATATATGAAACGTATCTTTGCTTTTTAATCTGCAATACATACATACATACATACATACATACATACATACATACAGTGATGATCGATGAAATGGAGCCACCATCACGTTCAATGTTTCTCTCCACTTCAAATCTCTCCTACAAAGAATAATGTTCGAAAAACTAAATGAAATGTGTTACTGATCTGTTATGAATCTAGCATTATTATTGCAATAATTTACGCGTTGCTATTCGTAATTTGAATGAATTTTTAAATTAAGCTATATAAAATGGTGTGACAAAAAATAGAGCCAGTTTGCAAAAGTATAAAAATTTAACAATTTTTAGACAATTTTCAAATTGAAATTGATACAAATATAAGTTTAAGGCTTATTATTACAATCCTAATATAATCTCATTAAAAAACTGAGTTTTTTAGTAAACATTGATTACAGATAGCACGTTAAAACAATTTGTAATAAATATTTGGGCAAAAAATGGGTAATTAACCTGTTATAAATTGTTATGAATACAGCTTATATTTCTCAATAACCATGACTTAAGATACCTTTAAGATTTGAGAATGTAAAATTCGAATAATTTAACGGGTAATGTTAATTATAAAATGTTTGTGTTTATTCCCTGCCAGCAACTCAAATAACTTTAATGCACTTAAAGTCAACATTTTCATTAACTAGTTATGGTTGATACTTGCATTATTTTTAATGGAGCCAACTTATTATTTTAAAATGGCGATGTCCACGATTGTGCATGACTTTCAACTAACTTAAAGTCAGTAACTTAAAAGTTTGCTTAAAGTTAACCCTTTATTAAAAATCGTAAAATGAGTTTTCTTTTTTTATTATCTTCTGTAAAAATTAATTACATTTATTTAAATATTAGTTAACTAAATGAGATTAGTTAACTAAATTGTTTTTTATTTTTTGATAATTATGCGAAACTTGGTAAAAACAGAGAAATTCTTTAGATCCACTCTGGATATAGACACATTTTTAAAATTAATAGACATAATTTTCTGCAGGTAATCTAACAATAACATCTGTATCCTAATACCAAATTTTAGGACAGTTCTGCATTAAATTCTAGTAAGCTTGTATTCAGTCTGTAAAAGTTAACTAACAATACATTTTTCTCGTAGTCGGCGGCAAAATTGCTGGCAGGGTTGGGAGGTAAAGTTTCTGATTTAAGTTGGTATTCATTTTTATACAGTTTGTATTTGTGTGTGTGTGTTCACACAGATATAAAATCATGTGAAGGTTTAAAAAATATTCTTTAACAATATTTATGGATTTATTAAATAAATTTCACCCCTGGGTGTTGTGTTCTGTAATTTTTATTACACATATTGTTTTTTTAGAAACATAGAATCTCAATGAAAATTACAGTTAATATGTAAGTTTAAAAAAATGTTTGTCGGTTTCGCTTTAATGTTCGGTCAATTGATCATTTAGGTTTGATTTATAAATGAATTTTGTATATGAAGTGTGTCATGGGAATTTTAATTTATGTTATAAATTTTTCTCGTTTTTATTGCCATTTATTTAAATTTGTATTGATTTTCAACAGGTATCTAAGGAGTGTTTTAATTTGTGTGTGACATTGAAACAAAAACAGTAAAGAATGAAATGTATTTCAGCTCAAAAGCATAAATAGTTTAAATGCTGTGAATCAAAATGTGGATACGAAGAAAATAAATGAAAATTAAAATTTTTTTGTATTTAATCGTTAAATATATACCTATTTGTTACATATTTTTTTAACAAAAAGTAGGGTAGAACTAATTTAAATATAGAAACAAAAAGTTTCATAAACATACATACATACATACATACATACATACATACATACATACATACATACATACATACATACATACATACATACATACATACATACTAAGTAATTTGCCTATGTAAAATTTGAAATAAATTAACGTCTAAACAACACAATCGAATCGTAATATTACTTAAACTATCTATAAAATTTGATAGATGTAACAAGCTAGGATTCAATAAGACATGGCTCAATATCAAATATTGGTCATTGCAACAAATAAATTCGGTTAATGTATAAACAATTTTCAATTCGGTATTCCCAACGTATAAAATGGTTATTTTCACTTGACGTTTTGAAATAAAAACATTTTAATAAATTTTTAATTTATATTAAAAATCGATAAAACAGAAAATAAACAAAAAAAAAGGTATGTGTGAACCTATTCACGAAGCACACAAATGTAATTGGTATTTCTTTTAGCTCAGTTCCATTGTCAACATAAAGAGCTAGTTTGGGAAAAATTCGGCGACCATTTTATGGATTCTAACTTAATCCCGGCTCTACATACTTAATACTTAATTTCACGTTTCTAGGATCAATATTATATAAATTTCAAAAAGTACCTTTTGGGTACCAAAAGTCCCTTTCTCACTCAATTTGGGATCTACATACTTAATTTTATGTTTCTTAATTCAATATATATATATTTTTTTTTGAATAACGAAAAAGTACCAAAAAGTCCCTTTTTATGTGTTCTCACTAAATCCGGAATCTACATACTTATTTCATGTTTCTAGGCTCAATATTATAGAAAATTCAAAAAATTAATAATAAGTATTAATAATGAGAAACCTTTTCGATCAACTTCATCTCAATTCATGAAATTATCATCAGATGATTTTACATATGTTTCATATTTTCATCTATTCTTGGTACAAACATAGAAAATCTTGAGTTACGGATAAAAAATCGGGGTTTCCTACCTATAAGCACTTATAAGTCAGTGGCTTAGTGGAATCTGAACAGATTTTAAGATTCATCGCGGTATTAGAAAGCAGAAGCTGAGGCCTATATAATGACATATATAACGTTTAAGTAACCTGGAGAGATATGTGTGCATTTCATCAGCTAACATATTTTTCATTTTAGTTTTGCACAGTTGTCTAAGTTTGGAGATTTTCTTAAAACATTTTATGTATGTTTATTAATTGATTAAAAAATATAAATATGGGCCTGGACTTAGCTGGATTATTCAGATTTTTTTTTTGTTATTTTTTATTGTTTTGTTTTTAGTATTTAATTTGTATTCTTACATACATATGCATATGCAAGTATGTACTTTAGAGTGCTCCAAGCTTGTATGAAGGAAAAAAATTGTTATCCTACAGGCCGTTCCCCCTAGAATTGTTCTATGGGTTATAAAAATAAGTCGTGCAAAAAATTAGGTCAATACGATTACGTTAACTGGTGCCGCAACGGCTCTGAAGTTTGAAGATGCATTTACAATTTTTTCAGTTTTCACAAAAGTTTTGTCATTAAACAATTTGTTTTGCATTTTATTGTCAAAGAATCGTAATGTACACAGAATTAGCGTTACAAAGAGATAAAAACACAAAAGTTGGTTGAAAAATGTAAATTCCCCGACCATTATCGTGTATCAGATCACTTGAATTCGAAATAAATATATTTTTGAAAATATTCTAATAAAACAATTGTATGACTTAAAATACATCTGTAGTTACTCGAATATGAGTTTTTGTCCTTATAGAATAACGTAAACCTGTTCTCAGCTGTGGTCGAAAAATTTTTAAATTTTTAACGGTCGTTTCAAAATTCAAATTTTAGTTTTTTGATACTTTGTTTAACAAATTTCAATAATTTTGGAAGAACTCATAGGGATTTATGGACAAAAGATTAGGGAATAAAACAGTAAAAAAAATTCGGTCAATGCCTAACAATTGGGTATTATAAAAAATATAATAAATAAAAAATATAATATTTTAATATTTATTTAATATAATATTTAATGCAAATAATATTTAAATACATTTCTTAGTTTTTAATACCAAATTTAATTTGGTTCAAATTGACACCATATTCAAAAAGGTTTCATGCCCAAAGCTGAATTAATGGGATTGCAAACGGGTTTTATTGAAATATGTCCAAATTGGCATGTTTTTAAAACATCGGGGTCATTTTGACCCCAAGGTCGTTTAAGGGTTAATTTTTTTCACTATTACTGTAAATATCGGTTGTTCATAAATAAATTTCTTAAGTTTTATAATAATCTACCTAAAATAGAAACAATTTCGACTAGTTTCCATCAAAAATTGCAAATATTATAAAATTTGACATTTTACCTTTGACCTTTAAAGTTTATGGGTTAATGGCGTCCAAATTGCATGAAACTCTTGATTTTTATTTAGAAATATGTGGACTAATAAATTTACAAAAGGTTCCATTTAAAATACACAACAATATAATAAAAAGCTAATTTTGCAAAATATTACATAAAAATCGTTTTTTTTTTTTTCTCGAAATCCGCTGAATTCAAATTGCAGGTACAGGCAAACTATAAGAGGTCTTGACCTATTTTTTTACTGTTTTATTCCCTAATCTGTTGTCCATAAATCCCTGAGTTCTTCCAAAATTCAAAAAAACTAAAATTTGAATTTTGAAACGACCAAAATTTTTCGACCATAGCTGAGAACAGGTTTACGTTATTCTATAAGGACAAAAACTCATATTGAAGTAACTACAGATGTATTTTAAGTCATACAATTGTTTTATTAGAATATTTTCAAAAATGTGTTTATTTTTTTTATTACATTTCGAATTCAAGTGTTCTGAGACACGATAATGGCCTGGGGAATTTTTAATAACTTTTACATTTTTCAACCAATTTATGTGTTTTTATTTAATTATTTAATGTCAAAACTTTTGTGAAACTGAATACTACTACTACTTAATATTATGTTTCTAGGTTCAGTATTATATAAAATTCAAAAAGTTTTGAAGAACGAAAAAGTACTAAAAAATTCTAAGTTCAATATTATAGAAAACTCAAAAAGTACCTTTTGAAAAACGAAAAAGTACCAAAAAGTTCCATTTTATGTTCTCAACTAATTACGGATCTACATCCCTACAAGAAATGTATGACCGAAACTAACACATACAAAATGATTTTACTAACACACTTACAACATTTTTCTTTAAAAATTGCTAAAAAAAAAATAGTTAATGGATAATTCCATCAATAATGACGGTCAAATGACCGGTAAAATGACTGTGATGTACTCAATGTGTGATAAAGGGTTTCATTTGCATATGAAAGAGTGAAACAACTACATTTGACTGTTACTGTGTTTTCGTCGCATAAATTAATTATTTCAGTGAAAGCCAAATATCAAAAAGCAAAAAATTAAAAAATTTAAGTCTATAATTATTAAAAATAAAGAGATTTATTGTAATTTAAAAACGGTGCAGGAAGTGGAGCTGAGAATATACTCTTCGGAGTTTAATCTATCTGTGGTAATATGAATACATATTTAATTTTAATTTTTATATTTCAATATTTATATCCATTTCTTTACAGACAATTTATTTCCACAAATTAAAAGGAGCATAGGAGGATTTTACATTCTGTGAGGTATGTAAAATGGTTAAGTGATAGTTAATTTATGTATATGCTTACTATGTATATTAAAAAAATTAAAAATATATTTCTTAAAATGTTAATAAATTGTGTTTTATTATAAATTGGCATAGCCGTCAGATTTGACGGATAAATTCATCAAGTGTGATTGGTCAACTGTGATGGATATATCCATAAAGAATGATTAGTCAATCGTGACTAACATTTCCATCATCCTTGATTGGTAAAAAGCAAAGGAGTGAGCAGCTCAAATATATGTTTTAAAATCGGTAGAATTCATAAGTGCAAGGGAGATGCAAGATCACATGTACACAAAAGTTTCCATCAAATTTTTCATATTGCCCTTAAGAACTTGATAGAAACTTTGTTCTACGCAGTGACCGATATTTCCTTCACTAGTGTCAGTCAAATGACCGGTCAAATGACTGTCACTGTTCTTGTAGGGATACTTTATTTTATGTTCCTAGTTTCAGTATTATAGAATATTCAAAAAGTACCTTTTGAAAAACGAAAAAGTACCAAAAAGTGTTTCTAGCCAATAACAACAAACTAGTGCTGCTCTCGCTCTGCCGCTCTGCCTTGTTTTTATAAACAGTGTACAATAACAAAATTTTCCGTATGATTATGTATTTTGTTTTTT
This sequence comes from Lucilia cuprina, assembly GCF_022045245.1. Taxonomy (NCBI): domain Eukaryota; kingdom Metazoa; phylum Arthropoda; class Insecta; order Diptera; family Calliphoridae; genus Lucilia; species Lucilia cuprina. The sequence goes on from NC_060951.1 coordinate 67,273,121, forward strand.
GCAATTTCTGTTTTTAATGACATTTTCAGAGGTTGTCTCGGATTTTTGCTCATATCTCCGTTATTTATGGATCTAATTTGCTGATTTCAAATAGCGATCTTCCCGAAAGCATGTCTAACAGAATAATTGAAGATTCAGATTTCGCCGATATCTAGGGTTCTCTAAAAATTGATTTTAACAAACATACAGACAGACGGAGATGGATTAGTCGACTCCGCTTTCTACAAGGATCCAGAATATATATACTTTATAGGGTCGGAAAGTTATATTATAGAAATTACAAACGGAATGACAATCTTATATATACCCTTCTCACGAAGGTGAAGTTTATGAAAAATTTAAGTTTAGATAATTAAATTTTAAAGAACGCAATGAATTTATTTGAATGCAATATTTTTGAATAATAATAATACATAGGTATGTAGATATGTTGATAACAATGGACATTTTAATAAAGACTTAAAACTTAAAAAGGTTTTTGAAGCCCAGTCAAGTGGTAAGCAAAGTTTGCAAAATTCTGCATACAATTTATTTTTATTAGTGAAAAACCTAAAAATTTTAAATATTTTGGAATATGGCAATTATGAGCAGACGGTTATTTATGATTAATACATCATTTGACGCGAATTTAAAATCCCTTTCAAACGATAACTCATATTGGATATTTTGTTTCAAAACAAAAAAAATTAAAAAATAACTAATTCCAAAATACCTTTTTTAATTTGGTCCAGCTCACGAACAGTCATCGCTAGACTTAAAATATTTTGTGAATCATCATAAAAATAATCAAGGAAAATTTTTAGAGCGGTGAAAAAAATACGTTTTTGCTTGGCAGTGATGAAGAAGTGAAGTGAATCGATCATGATGTGATAAAAAGTATTGTGAATGTGAATTTACTTACGAAAAATTATGCGTGAAATGCTTGAATATGCGTGATTTCTTTTAAATTTATATAAATGTGCAATTGCAATTATGAAGATTGATTCGAAAGAGGTGTGTGTGCTTTTTCTTACGGTTTTCTGTGATTTTTTTTTTTAGAAATTTTAGTTTTCACTTGATAATACCTTTTTTGTTAATAATAATTTTTCAGCAAATCTATAACCAATAATGTTTTTGCAAACATTTTTAATTGTTTTTTTTTATTTTTGAATTTTAGATATTTTAATTTTTCTAAAATTTCTCCGATATGCTATAAATGCGTTTAACGCTCACACATTGGCGGCGCAGTCGTTCACATTCAATTTCTCGAAAATCGGCATGCGATGATGAACACGAACCCACTGTGAACGTACGATCTTCGTTGATATCGTGATCAGAGTTGTACGGACAAGAATCGAGGGATGCTTCACCTTGTGTAGAAGATGCTTCAGAGTCGTCCTCTTCTCCGGAAGAGGAAGCTTCGTGAGATGACAATGTTGTCTGTGAGTTGTGACGAGAGAGAATGTTGGGATCGTCGTTGTTATTGTATTGATTTTTCAAATGGGCCCTCTTCAAATCGTGAGTATGTATAGTACTTGCTGCGGGCTCAGTGCTGATGGGAGTTGGCGAATCAAATGAGTTTAGTTGGTGTTGTAACAGAGGTTGTGTTGTTATAACACCCGCAGGGTTCCCCAAAATACTAGGAGTTTCCGGAAAAATGCGATTATCAGAACCAGATGTCGAAAATTTCGACAGTAACGATTTAGACGAATTCTTGTTTTTCAACTGTTGTTGTTGCAAATAGTAATAGTCTCTAGGCAATGACGAGGTATTATTTAATTGTTGAGCTTCGAATATACTAAGATTAGCAGGCCTAAATCCACTTTCACCACCAACGCCTCCGGTTCCACCAGAATTCAACGCGGGTGTACTTACGGAATAGTTTTCAGAATCAGTTTGAACTTGAACTTTCAAATCACTTATAACACTTGCCGTCGAAGCGGTTGGTGTTGAGGCAGTTGATAGATTAAATCCAGCAGCAGCTAGTTGAGCACTCAGAAGTGGAGTTAAGTTTGCCAAAAATTGTTCTTCTTGCTGTTTTTGTCGTTGTTCGTCCAATTGTCGACGGTATGCTTCTATTTGATCACTGGCAGAGGGAGTTGCACTATGTATGCATCCCTGAAAGAAATCCAATGCTTCGTACAGTATAAAACATAGACCCAGGACAAGAAATGTCTCCATCATAACAAACTGAGAGCCATTTGGCCCTTGACAAATCCACTGAGCACTAAATTGATTGAATTAAAATTGTTTTTTTTTTCTCCTTTAACTTATTATACTTATTAAATATTTTTATTATTATGATCTAGTATAAATTTAAAAATTTTGAATTATGCGTGTAATACAAAAGTATACTGGTGCCAAAAGATATAAAAATATATCAAATAAGTATTTGCAAGTATTTTCAAAAGCAAATTGTGCGAAAGTTTGCCCTGGCAGTAAAAAAATCTTTATTTAAATTAATTTTAAGACAAAATAATAACAATCGTTACATGCTGGTTTATTTTTTTCCAATTTCATTAATTTCATTAAACTTAAAAAAAATAAAAGAGAGAAAACAAATAAATACAATATTATACAATTTCTATAATTTTGATTTGCTAATAATAATTTATATGTACATTTGTAGCTATGTAGGTACATTAATAACATTCTATTTTCACCGTTTTATTTCAAATATTTATATATATTTATACAACTATACTTAGTTGTGTTCAAAATAATAGGAGTGAAAATTTGAAAAATTTTGAATATAAATTTTTTAGTGAAAGATTTACATTTTTAATTAAATATTTTTATAATTTATTTATTTAACTTGTTCTCTAATTTTTATAACCGTTATTTTGAATGTTGAAGAAATTTATATAAAAAATATATATTTTTTTAAATTTATATACAAAATCCTATTATACAACTTCCTTGAAACTTGGTTAGAGCTTAATATTTTTGGTTTATTGGGCTTCCAATGTATTTTCTGAATTCATTTAGATTTAAAAATATAATTTGTTGTAGTATTTATGCATTAAAAATTCATCCATTTATGAAACCACCTCTAAATGTGTTACTTGCAGAGACAATAATTGTTATCATTTTTATTTAAAAAAATTTAAATTAAAAATTTAATTTTGTTTGTATTTCATTTCTCTGAAAATACAAATTGCTTTTGATTTGTATTTTTTATATTTTTCGTAAAAATTACTGAGAATTTTTTCAAACAAAAATCAATAATAAAAAACACAAATAATTTTTAAACCATAAGGCACAAATAAAAATCAGACAATGATTTTTATTTTTTGAAATTAGTTATAAAACTCATTATGCGATATTTACCTTTAAAAGACAGTAAAAATTATCGGGTTTAAACAGAGATTAATAGAAAATTGATAAAATTTCTTTACCATTGATATAATTGAACAAATTTGCAGAAATTTGATTCGAAAATTGGAAAATTAAAACTCCCTAGGTGATTTTTATTCTTAGTTTAGAAAAATAAAAATCATTGATTGATTTCTATTTTTTGTTTGAATAAATAAAAATCACTAAGTGAATATTATTAAAAAATCATAAATAATTTTTTATTGAAATAAATAGAATAAAAATCAAAAATAATTTTTATTTTAAATTTTTATTATAAAAATCAAGAAAAAAAGTTTATTGAAGAAATCATTTAAAAAAGGTTCTGGAAATATTTTGGTACATTCAAAACATTTCTATGAAGATTCTTTCATACTGATTTTTTTAAGCAAAAATTTCATAGATAATAATTATTTTCTGTCTCTGGTTACTTGGCAAATTTAATGCGTTTCACTATGTGCTTTATGGTTTGAAATTATTTTTTTTTTAAAAGATTTGTTTAAAAATTAATCTGAACGAACTAAATATTGATCAAGAAGTTTAATTACTACGATTTGGCTTAGTTTCACTAGTTTGGGGCGCCCTAATAGGATTAATTAAAAAAAATGATAAGCGCTTATGGTAAGCTGTTATAATTTTTGAATGAAATGTTTGTTTTTTATAAGAGATTTTTAAATATTTGACTTTCTAAAGTATTCAAAATGTCTTTTAATGAGATAACCATGAGAATTTTCATGTTTTGTTCGCGATATTTTTATAATTTTCTAGATATTTGAACAGATTTCATTTTCGTCAATTCCGACGTTTTCTTTCATAATTTTAAAAGAAATAATTGTGAACTGACCTCATAATCATCTAAATATAAGAGTTTTATATCATATTTTAAATATTTACTACAAATAAAGGAAATTAATCTAACTTAGGTAAGATAATATACGGTACTCCTATTTTTTTGAACAATCGTAATCGGATATGGATTTCGAAAAAGTTAATACCAAAAAAAACTAATGAAGCTATTTACAAAATGATATTAGTTTTGCATTTTAAACCCTTTACAAATAAATATCGTGAAAAAATATTTGATTTCTTTAAATCTTTCCTTTTAAAATTAAGCTGCACAATTATTTTTCTGTCTCACTCATATTTTTTGAACACAGCTGTATGTACGTATATAGTACACATACATATATAAATATGTACATATTTCCATATAATTACAAAACAACGCATTCTCATATACTTATGTACTTTAGAGTGTCCCGAGGAACAGCGTTTTTACGAATTAAAGGGCAAAGTTAAAAACAATTAAAAAAAAATTATTGTGCTTATGATGGAGAACACGATATTTTTTAACAAATCCTCGCGTTATTGTTGTCTTATTACGAATCTCATGAAGGAATACATCTCTCTCGTTTTTTCCCGCAATAAGCTTGAAATTACGAAATTTTTAAGACCAATTTCGAAAAGATTGCTAACATTTTTTTAACATACTGTACTAAAATCAATATTTTCAATCGTTGGTAGTGAACTGAGGACCTTTTCAAACAATATTTATATTTTTGTCGTATTTAGTACATTAATATGTATTGTTTGAGAGGTATTCCTACATTATACTAAATTTCTACACGAAAATTTGATTAATAAACCGTTTATAAAATAATTACTTATTTGTGAATAAGGTCTTAAATATATTAATCTTTTGAGCTTATTATTCTATCCGAAACAAAGCTTCCAGCGGCATGACGAATAAGTAAAATATATAAATAAATTGTAAACTAGTAATCTGCCAACCAACAATTGTCTTTTTATATAAATAATTTACTTAGAGCGACACTACGAATGAATGGCAATTATATGAGTCTGCAATCTTATACATAACTTATAATACATATTTATTGCAAATCATTAATTCGCAATCAAGAACGTTTTTATGGAAATGAAAAATGATTAGTCTCCCTTCATTGACATAACGTTGTTAAATTAGGCATCATTAATATCTTCAAAACAAATACATACAAACAAACAAACAAATTTATTCAGTTTGATTACAATTTAAACTTATAGCCACAGACAATAAGGTCGTCATTCGATTCTAATATGTCGATTAACCAAAAGAATATTCGAATATATATAACTATACATTTTGTACATTTTATGAATATTTCCCCGTTTATAACTGAAATTTTTAATTTTTCATTAAAGCATTCTTTCATGTTTTAGACAGATTTTGTTAATATATTTGCAACATTATTGGTCATATTGCTTAGCATAGAACGTTTAAACATTATCTACTTGTAGTTTTTTCTATACATTTAAACATCACTATTCTACGAAATTTGTTTAAAGTAATAAACATTTGTAATTTTGCACACAATCACCATATAACAGTATAGGTATGTATCTCATGTGTGCAGCAGAAGGCTTGAATGACTTAAAAAAATATTTCATGTCGTTGAAGCCTTCTGTTATTTTTAACTGTCATGAAGTGTCTTGCTTTTATTAACATTATAAAGTGAAGTTAAATTCAAGGATATGTTCTTTCCAAAAATATGTAGTTTAGATATTTTTGGAATATATGTATATCAAAAAAATCGACATTTAGTAGGAAATAAAAGTAATCACAGATTTTTATCCTCTAGATAGTTTTTATAATTTATTTATAATTGTTTATATTTTTTCGAGTGGCTCGAGCGGGTATTTGGAGAATTGGGGTACAGTCAGAGTGGAAGTGGCCCATGACTAGTTCTTCCCAAAAATATATAGTTTATTTTTACGATATTTTGAAAAAAAAAAACATAAAAATGAATTAAACTAATTTGAAAAAGAATTTTACATGTGGAACGTATTTGATAAATGTGTTGTGGGACGTATTTTATTTTAACATTATGATGTGTAAACCTTTTGTTGAGCTTTACAGTGTCTTCGCATCAGTGTTGCCATAACGGCATTAAAAGTGCAATTCTAGCACTTTTTTCTCGTCGGCTGCACTTATTTTTTAGAAAAAAGTGCTAAATGCTAGAACTTTAAAGTTTAATTTGTCTAGAGAACTGCAAAAATTTTAAAACTGTTTTGTGAAATTTTAAGAAATTCTCACAAAAATTGTTTTTGCATATGTTGACTGTAATTTATAATTTACACTGTATTAAGATGTGAATTATTTTAAATATTATTGTGAAATAATTGTGAAAAAATTTTGAAAAAATAAACTGTTTTGTTAAAAAATTTGGTGTCACTACAATGAAGTGACTACATTAAAATTTAAAATATACAATAAAATAGAAATGTATAAACACAGGTAAAAGTTCGGGAATGCCGAATAACATCACGTTTTACCAAGATTTGCTCATTTATGCTTAAATTTTATTATTGTGTATAGGTTTTATTTTCGGAATACGATATTAATACTTTGGATCGTGGACCGAGCTCTAAGAAGGATGTTTTAAAACAAATGTATCTAATACTAATATGTTTTAATAATTTATTAGGAATAAATTTATTTTCTGAAAGAGGTAAACCTGATTATGAAGAATTACATAGCTGTACATGATTTTAAGCAAGTTATTATGGACGCTTGGATTCTTATGGAATTTGATATAGGCATTTAAGATCCTATAAAACTTATTAAGGTCATATTTAATTTTGCATCATCCTTCAGGAGTGCTGTTAAATTTGGAGAAAATGAGTACCGATTTTGGGGTGCTTGTGCTACTTTTGCGAACCTATCAATCAACTCAGAAAAAAAGATTCATATAACTTGTTCTCTTTGTTCTTACCAAATTTTTGAAATTTATTTTTGTTTTTTTTTTAATTTCGAAAATATTATTGATAATATATTCCAGAATTACAAACTTGCGTATTTGAATATAACCCTCATAATACATTTGTTACATCAACATTTATATTGTTTCCTAAAAGCTCTTTGAAGTATGAGTAATAAACCTGACATCTATTCACCAAGATTTAGGATTATTTCAACTGAATTTTCAATATTTTTGCGATAAGAATACATCTACTAAATTTTTTCTTCCAAACCCTTTTAGTGTTTTTTAATGAATAATTAAAAGATGGACATCCTAGATTATTTAAATACTTTTTTTGGTCTTAGACGTCCTAAACAAAGAAAACCATATAGGTTTTATATCCTAAACAAAATCGTTGTTACCTAGTGTTATTAGTTATTTTATATATATGTGTATACATATGTATGTATATGCTTATTCTTAGGGGCATTAAAAAATTTTCGAACATGTTTTGTACCTTACCCTTTCCGAATTTGATAAAACTTGTTACACACACTCTTTGTATCAATACGAATTTTAAAGTTCAATAAAATTTCTAAATTCATTACAGTTTAGATTTAATTAATTTTTTAAGATTTTTTTCAACAAGTATTAAATTTGACATCATATATTTTCAAAAATATTTATCATTTTAGTTCCTTATTAAACCTATGTCATGCAGTTTGAAAATATTTTATTTAAAATATTTCTGTTTTAAGGTATGAATCATGACATCAAACAACGTCTTAGTCAAGGATATCTCAAAAAAGACACCATATTTTTTCTTTATTCCTTCACATAAGATTGCTTATAGTGTTTTCAATAAAATATACAAATTTCAGAATGGGACAATGAGGGAATCTCAAGTAAATCAATTTTTAATAAAATAATCCAATTTTTAAATATCTTGAATATTATGAAACTACAATACATAGGCTTTAATTGGGAACTTAAACAATTAAAATCGGATAAACAGTTTAGTAAATACACGATGTTACATATAATGCTTGTTGAAAAAAAAATCCAAAAAAAAATATGAACTTTAAACATTGATAAAATCTGGACCGTAACGAATTTAAAAATTTTGGAGAACTTTAAATAGTCTTTTGCATTTTTCATATAAAACATCTCGTTGAATTATGTGAGTAATTTTACTAAAAGACGATTTTCTTGAGATTTCCCCATTTTTTAAGTTTAAAGTTTCAGAGTTACTCGATACGTTTTGTATTGTAAAAGTTTGCACTTTCAAATGTGTTTACTAATTGTACGACGCTTGTCTATTTATACGTGGTTCCTGCTCTAAACAATCTTTTTGCATGTTTTTTTATTTTCATTGGAATAATTGTTGCCTCTGTTGTTCAAGTATTATTTATTTTATTGTTTACAATTATCAGCACCAAAAAAGGCATTTCTATTGGTATTTTTGATATTTGGAAACATTTCAAAATGTTCTTCGTAGTTACTGAGAAATATTAAAAAATACTTAATACATAACTACATATAGACTAAATTTTAGACTTCATTGGTGCAGAAATTCTTTAGATGGTCTTTTTGATATTTGATACTTGCAAAAAGTCAAAACACAAATATACACACACGTAGCTGATATCATCATAAGGTGGTATAATTTGTAATTAATTTAAATACTTCACTAAACAATTTGTAAATTTTTTTAAGACTTTACTAAACAATTTTCTTCAAATTTTACTGTATCAGTATGTATACATATTATATACATCTAAGTATACATATGTATGCATGTGTGTATGTATGGCAATTCTTTATCAAATTATTCAGTCTACAGATTTATTATTCCATTTAACATGTCTTTGGTTTGACACCTTGACATAACTTTTTCATTCCTTATTTTCTGTCAAATTAAATTTAAACAACAACTACGACATCGACAAGGAAACTGACTCCTTCTAGCATTTTATCTTATTTGTTACAAGAGCTACAACGAATGAAAAGTAAATTGGAATTAAAAACAAGTAGTAGAACATGAAGAGCAAGTAATATCTACCACAAAAACCAAAATCAAATTTACCCAAAACTTAAGCATGAACTTTAATTTCTTATGTTTTGAATCATGTTGTTGCTGCTGTTGTTGTTTTTGTATTCATACTATTTTTTTTTTTTTTTTTGTAAATTATTCTGCCAAGTCATGAAATTTTTTTTGAAATGAAATGAGAAATTTTAAATTTTTAAATAAGTAGGCTTACGAAATATTTAACAAAAAAGTACTAGAACGACATTAATCAAATCTTAGTGATATTGAGTTCTTATTTCAGTTACAGTTAACAAACAATTGGCCAAACGTTCCACATAATAATCAGCACGATAAGACTGCTGCCACGCCCATTTTTTACAAGTATAAATTGAACAAAAATTTAATTTTTGGTCACAAACTCTTGCAGTCAATTTTGAAATTTGTAAATATTTTAGAAAGACAATTTTATACAGATTGCTATTTATTTATAAGAAAATGCAAAATTTAAATATTTGTAGTACAGTTTCTGCAAAAAGTTAATAAAACCGATTTCCTATTTTAACACATTTAACACAAATAAAGCTATGACACCTGATTGGCTTAAGTAATTGTTTTTTAAAAGCCGTAATTGTGGGCTAATACATGGTGCCAAGGCTAAAATTTATGTATACCCCTAACATGAGTTTACACTTAATTTAAAAAAAAAAAACATATTAATATCGAATTTTTTGGAATATCTCTGAAGATCGCAGATCGCCAATTTTCATATATATGTTACTATGCAGAATAATTTCGAAGTATTAAATTAATAAAGAAATATCTGAAATATTTTCAAGAAAATTATTTTATTTTTAATAGTAGCAACTTTGAGCATACATACATACATACATACATACATACATACATACATACATACATACATACATACATACATATATACATACATATATACATACATACATACATACATACATACATACATACATACATACATACATACATATATACATATATACATACATATATACATACATACATACATACATACATACATACATACATACATACATACATACATACATACATATATCAATTTTAAGTTTATGGTTCATTATTGCAATTGTTGCTATTATGACTGTGATATTCATGCTGTGAAGGTCACTGCGACAAAAAATTTAACAATGACATACATATATATGTAAGTACACATATGTATGTGTAATATACATATGTGTTCTTACACTTTCATGCCATTAAATTCCGTGCCAATGAGCTAATGCTATGTTGCACATCAACAACAACACAAATTGCACAACCACAATAGCAATAACATCACAAACGCATTGAATAAATGGAGGATGGCATACACACGTTCAGGAATTTTGAAAACAATATATATAAAATAATTAAATAATGTAACGGTTAAAATTATTTATTTTCTTCACTAAATAGTAAATGAATTTACGTCATACAATTGTAATGCAGTGAAACTATTACATACATACAGACACACATTGTTGCAATGAACGCTTATAATATGCATTATGCTTATACCATTCTGCTCACAAAGGGAGTAACATTTTTAACAGGCTGAACTCATTTCATCATGTCATGGTCGTTCTCGTATTTAACAAAGGACTGCAGATAGTTTTTAATAGAGAGAGAGAGAGGAAAATAGAAGACAAACACTCGTAATCTTCTTCGTGCTTTCTGCAGCATATCTTTAGGCATAAAAATGACACAATTTGTTGACTTTTTTCATTTGTGTTTTCTTTGTGTATTAAGAAAATATACATATTAACTTAAATGTTGCCACAAAAATTACACAATGAAAAAAGTATAAAAATAACAATAAAAAATAACCTAGAATTGGATTTGTATTTTTCTACTGTAATATGTTAACCTGCTTTTATTTCCATTTCCATTTTCGTTTTTTCTTCATTTGTGGTTTAGTGTTATACTGGCCTGCTTAAGGATATAAATTTGTTTGGATGGATTCTATTGCGTTCTTAGCATTTTTAATTGGTTGAAAATAACATTTAAATTAATTGGATAACATAAATTCCCTAAAAATTATAAAATTTTTAAGTCATTAGTTTTCTCTCCCCAATAGCATTTTTGAATTTTTTACTAATTTGAATTACTTTAGTTTTTAGATATTCCAATACCAAATATATTACAAAACGCATTAATCGTTAAATTAAACCAGTTTTGTAGAAAAATGTTTCTTTGCTGATTAGAATCATATAGACTGATTATTTACATTTATAGCATTATATTTTTTGCTGGCAATAAAGAAACACAAACTAAAATGGCCTTTATTGTTAGACGGGACTGAAATCAGGGTAATGTGTCTTGTGTCAGGTTGACGATTAATGGTTGCCTGGCATTCTGTAGATCGTTTTTATGATTTGGGAATGGAACTGATGTAAATTACAGAAATTACGGAAATGTCTGCTTTGCCCAACGGGAGGCTAGTATTGATTTAGTATACCTTTTACTTCACAGAATGCAGGTGGTTTAAGCCCACCTCTCAACTGGTGGTGAGGGATTCTGATTTGTTTAGGTGCTGTTGGGAAGCAATATTGGAGAATAAAAAATATTAATGTTTGATATAACTATAATATTGCTTTATTTAATTAGTAACTCAAATTTATGTTTTCGATAAATTTGAAATATATGGAGAGGTTAAAAATAATTAATTTATATTTAAAATTGTAGTAAAATGTTAAATTTTCTAAACTAAACATTACATTTTAATTTAAAACTTGCTTATTTTTTATCTAAACTTTACTATATTAATTGTTAAAAATAACATCTAGAATATTTATTTATTTATTTTGAAATTGAGTGTATTTTAGAAACTACTTTATTCTCTACCAATATTATCTGTATTTCTCTAAAACAGTAAAACGTTGTAACCCTTTTATCATACTTTTACCATTTATAATAACGTAGCAGATTTATACTGTATGCAAAATTCTTGTATCTGTAAGTAAATTGATTTATACTGTTCAATATTGACACATATTTTTCTAATTTCCAATACTTTCTGTGAAAGATATTCCAGAATTTCATGTGAAAGAAGAAAACAAATCTACATATACTTATGACTTAATGTTCATTGCTTTTTCAATTTTCTGACAACTTAACAATATCTGGAAGTTATCAGAAAAAGAAAATATAACATACTAAAATAAGCATACAAAAACATATAAATAAATACATATGTATATTTAAATGTGTATGTGCGGAAAATGTAAAGATTTTATTCAATAAGCAACTTCAGAAAAGAACAAAGTCAGAGCATCAAGATGGTGTTTGTGGTAAAATATAGTGTATACATACTAGGGATGACAAACAGGACAGGCTTTTACAAATCCTGGGATTTGGGATTTTGAAAATTACAGTCCAAAGATTCTGGGATATTTTGACACCCTGAAATTTTTTTATTTTGAATTTTCAAGTGGGCGAGCAGCCACGCCCACATTAAGAAAATATAAAATTTGTATATTTGAGATAATATTACAGTTAGAGTCCTCAAATTTTGTCAGAGACACTTTAGTATCAATATGATTATTCAGGATAAAAAGTGGGCGGACTATCGTTAGGAGGCGTGGCACCTCCCATATAAATTAAATACAATAATTCGTTTACCTTGGAAACTATTACAGTTACAATCTTAAAATTATGCACGAATAACTCTAACATCCATGTTAATATTTTGGGTAATAAATTGGCGGACTACTCATGAGGGGAGCGGCACCTCCCATATAAATTAAATACAAAAATTCCTTTATTTTGGAAACTATTACAGTTAGAATCTTAAATTTTTGCACGAATAACTTTAACATCCATGTAAACATTTTGGGAAATAAATTGGCGGACTACCCATGAGGGGAGCGGCACCTACCATATTAATTTAATACATATATGAATTAAATACAAAATTTTGTATACCATTAAAACTGTTACATAATTCCAATTTTTCATGGATAGATATAAATTGGCGATATAACTTGGCATCTGTCATATGTAATATATTGTTAATCTGGAAAACTATTGTGGTTAAAATTTTCAAAATCTTTAAGTGGGTAGAACAAAAAATATTGTATATCGCAACGCATAAGAATATGAATTATTTTTTAAGAAAAAAGTATATATTAAATTTTAGAAAGTAAGAAATAAATAGATCATTAGGCTATTATTTTAAAATTTAAATGAAATATATTATCATCAAAATAAATTATAATAAAAAAATAAATAAGTTTTTTAGTTATTATGTATTTATTTTGGTTGGGGTATCGAAGCACACCGGGTATAAGCTAGTTATATTATATATGAAAATCTCCAATCTTCTTCTTTTATAAAAACTCATATTGTTCCATACGAACTAAAACTTATAACAGAACCTAATTCTTTTATTCGAACATCAATTTAGAACATTTTCTATGAAAAATATTTGGAATTTTACATAAATTTTAGTATTTATAGTATTTACTAATTTACGTTTACTGGTACTACTCAGATTTGTAGTAAATTTTGAAATGAAAAATCTTCTTGTATTGAAAAAAAGTTTGTATTCGACTACCAAAATGTAAATATTGTAATGTATTGATACCAAATTTTTTTGGGAGGTCTTCTTGTCTCAATTTTTGTGCAAATTTGCAGCTCAAATAGAATGTGTCTTCCAAGTCGTGTTTTCAACTTGCAGAAACAGAATGGGTATACTTTTTGGGTCTATTGCCAACATTTTGATGTGTTAACAACGAAATGAATATTTCAATTTATATGTGATATGTGTATGGAATCATATGGAAAGTACTCCCATTATGTCTAGGAATACACTCTTAATGTACTAAAAAAAGTACCAAAAATACAGTTCTCTCCCTTTTACACCCAAAAAGGACTGAATTAAAAAAATACGAAACACGTTTCTCGTAATTTTAAAAAATGTGTCCAAAATATTTACAAAAGTTTTTTATGTTTATTAGTTAAAAAGTTATAAACGTACCAAAATCACCTTTGTTGCACATTTTCACCTCTTAAAAGGACGAATTTCGAAAAAGTACCAGATACCCATCTGTTCCATTTAAACTTCTTTTTAAAGTTCCCTTGGATTCAAACACAAACGTACGTTAACCATCCTTGGGGTTTATGTGTTTTTTCTATTATATTTATCTCAACCATTTTATTTACTTTATTTTTCAATTTATTTCTAATTTTCATTAAATCTCTTCCAGGTGGATGTGCTACAGAAGTTGCATTTTGATGGATTTCTATATCATATTTTTTTCAAATCTTCAAACACCCTCAAAAATATCATTTTATTAATTCTTTAACATTTCTATTAAATCAGTAGATTTCTCCAAATTATATATTCTCTTAACTTATTCCAATTTTACACATACATCCCTATTTAAAATTGGTTTGTAACAGATTTAACAATTAAAAATATATCATCAGATGTAGTACCGTTTGAAAAACAATTAATCCTTATTTCACTCAAAGAACAATTCTTATTCTTATTGGAAATATATTTCCATCAGAACCTGTGTCTAATGTAAATTAAATTTTATAATTTTCAACCATTAGGTCATGATACCAAACATCTTTAATCTTGTTTGAGTTAATACTCAGTCAACGCAAAATCACAATTAGAATTAGAACTATCACTTGATTTACAGTATTTACAGTATTAACACTAGATTGTTTTCTTTTAAAATTGCGAATAAAATTTTGAATTTGACCAATTTTCTGCCAAATTCCTGTGATTTTGGACAGTTTCCAAAAAGGCTTAATTGGCTCACTGACAGTGCCATATAGCCGAAAAAAATATTAAAAATTAACATTTTGTTTATGTTTCACGCAAATACTTTATTTATTTAAACTCTCATACAAATATACTTAAATTGATATACATATTATATATCTCAATAAATTTTACTGAAAATGTTTTTTTTTTTTCGTTCTTCGAAATTCAATCTATGTATTGTCAACTGAAATACAAAACCTCAACTTTTTGATTCACTAGATCATACACACAAAATTGTATGCTTATACGCCAAAAACCAACGATTTTATAAAAAAATCAAAAAAAGATTTAGTTATAACTCGAAACATATATTCTACTCTTAACTGTTGTTTTTATAAATCGGTCTGTAAACTATTGATTACAATCATTGATTATTACGATTAGACAAAATATCAATTTCCACCGGAGATTGATGCTTTTGTTACGATCACTTTTAGAGTTTGCTGCCTTTGATTCATTTTTATTAAAAAATTCAAATTTTTCTGCAAAAATTAAAATTCCGAAACAATAGAATTTGTTTGTATTTTTAACATTTTAATATATTTCTCTACATTTTAAACAAAAAATTAAAAGAGTACAAAATATGAGCTCTTTTGAAACAAACAAACCTTAATTTTGACTTGAATCAAACATGCATGAATTATTCACATCATAGTTGTACCGATGTGAATAATATTTAAAAAAATTAAAAATGCTCAAGATATACATGTTTTTCTTATTTTTTTGAAAAACTACAAAAGCGGAGGTTGCTGCTTTGGATTCTACACGCCTGATATACAAATTGCGAGACACACACGAGCAGATATTTGCAATAAAACGAGAAGGCAAACACATGTTACTAAAAGGAGCAAAAAACATAAAAAATAAAAAACATCAAAATATTTGCATAATATTAAATACTTTATATAGGCTTATCGTACCTATCAATTATTATAAATGTTTTATCACGTACATTAAATCTAGAAAACATAACAAAATATAATAATGATAATTATAATAAAGCATATAAGCATCAGCGGTAAATTAGATAAATAATAAATGCAATTTTTAAATATATTATGTATTTTGTAGAATATAGATATTTTATGCTTTCTGAGTCACATATTTACACATTACAATAAAAGTTGCATTGCAAATCAAGTCCAAACAAACAATTATTAAAATTCAAATTACTGTATATTTATATGTATCTTAATTATTTGTATATATTGATTTGCTCTCCCTATAATATGTTTTTGGATTATTTTTTTTAAACCTCTATCTGAAAACAGAAGAATACATATATTTTTTACATTCCAAATAAAATTTAGTATTTTTGCCAAACTTTATGTTGTAAATTTCACATAGAGTAGTCTTTTATAATTAAAACTACACATGTGACCATTTAAAGCCATTTCCATAAGTTAGATTTTGTAATTTTGAAAGTCTTCAACACGCCGTATAAATAATTTTGAAATAATTTTGCAATTGAGTTGAGTTATTTTGTACATTAAAGTGAGACGTGACAAGTTTTTTTTTTTTTTTTTTTTTTGATTTTGGTTTTCGAAAATATTACCATTTTAATGTAAATAGCACAAGAAGTATTTTAATTTTTAATGATGGGAAATAATATTAATGAAAAAATACATTAAGCGTAATTATTCAAACAATATGTAAAAATGCATAATTGTACTTAAATATTTGATCAGCAATTGTAATTAATTTTAATTGTAAATAATTAATAAATAACAATTAATTGTTGCAAATGATGTTGGTTATTTTTTATTAATAGAACAATAATTTAGACCATTAACAAAGTTAGAATTTTATTATTGTTTTGTGCCAATGAAATCCAAAAGTTAATTTACATGAGCTTCTTTTACTTTTTTCAAATTTTATTTAGGGCAGTTAAATGTGTTTTTTTCTGATAAAGTTGTTAAATAATGATGAGTATGTATATATTTACAAAAAATATGAATATATTAACCCCCTTATTCAAAAAAAAATATTTTATAAAAGGTTTATAAAACAAAATTTCCATACAAAATCTATTTTACAAACCGTTTAAAAAATAAAAATTTTGTTTGTGAATTAGGGGGTAAATATATAGATATGTATGTATAAAGTTATTATGTTACATTTAAATAAACAGACTTAAGGCAATTATTCGCAAATTTAGTTTTGAAACAATTTTGAAAAGCTTGCAAACTTAATTTGATTAATAAGAATTACAAAAATAGAAAACTTAATAACGTTCTTACAAATTAGTTTTAATTTGTTTATCCTTTGAGTAAATCCATCAATATAAAGTAAAAATTTCAATCACACGCACACAAATTGTCGTTAACTTGAATATTTTTATAAAATTTAATAAAAAAAAACTATTTAGTCGTTTTAATACATTTCGTTGTTTGAGAACTTCTGTATGGATTTTTTCTTATTAAATTTTGCTATTTTTCACTTTTTTGTATTTTTGCTCTTATTTATAACGCGTTGTTTTATTCAAATATTAGTTGTAAAAACACTTTATTTTATTGTTGTTATTAAATATATTTTTTATTTGTCGTTGTGTTGCTGTTGTTGTTATTGTTATTAAATATATATATAGAGTTTAATGGGAGAGGTGATATATTTATATTTTATTGGCACTATAGCTTTAACTATTTGATTTCTTAATTTGTTGTTTTCCAAAACAACAAATAAATATGTATTTACATATACATAAATGCAAAAACTGATTTTCAAATAATTTGTACATATAGACACATTTATATAGATGTGTGAAGTATAAGTATGAAGATAAATCCTCAATTTAACCACTTATGCGATAAAAACTTTACATGTATAACTTTTTTGAACATATGTATGCATTAATGAATGTAGTAGTAATACATTTATTTAATTTTTTAGTTGTTTTAATTATTTATATATTTGCTGCAGGGGATAGAGAACTTTTTAATTTTGCTTTTATTATCTTCTTATTTTCCACAATCACTTGTATTGGTTTTAACTTCCCTTTGCGATTTCTTACCGAATTGCGACCATTTAACGCCCGTATACAAAAACAGACTAAGCTTAGTAGAGATGTTATCCCTTGCAAGAAAAGCCATCTAAATTTAGCTTTTTTAACTTATCATCTCTTAAATATTTAGATAAATATCCTTGTGAAATTTAAAAGCATCCATGCATTTAAGAGAAAATCATTAACAAGCTATGGATGGACCAGTGATGGCATACATTCAAATAAAGTTTTAGGTTTTAAATTTTGGGCTCTCTGAACGTTATTACTTTACTTCAGATAAAAAAATACATCTCTTTTTTGGTCTCT
The DNA here is from genome assembly GCF_022045245.1 of Lucilia cuprina. Taxonomy (NCBI): domain Eukaryota; kingdom Metazoa; phylum Arthropoda; class Insecta; order Diptera; family Calliphoridae; genus Lucilia; species Lucilia cuprina. The sequence continues at coordinate 67,291,345 of NC_060951.1, forward strand.
CTCTCTCTCTCTCTCTCTATGAACACTTTTTCACCACAGCCCTCATTTGTGGATTATTTATATTTTTATTGGAAATAGAAAACAGAAAAGCTTTAATTGAGACCCCATGATAATGTTAAAAATATTTCTCTCATCTGCAAATAGGATAATAAATACAGTGACATGCGCATTTGAAATGTTTACATTATAGCGGTAATAAAAACATGCTCTGCTAGATGAGAAAAAAGTACCTTTTCGCGCTAAAAATATTTGAAATTCCGATTACAGAAATAAAAATAACGAACATTTACTTTATTTGTATTAAATCATCAAAACTTCTGTTGCCTACATTGTATATTTTTATGTATGTTTGTATGTATGTATGTATGTATGTATGTATGTATGTATGTATGTATGTATGTATGTAGATATACTTCAATTACCGATACTATTATGAGTGTCACCTACATACATACATACATATATACACATTTACGTATGTATTATAAATTTCCAGGATGTCCACCCACATAGAAAAATAAGTGTTCACATTACAATTACAAAATTAACCATTAAACAAATATGTTTTATTTGTGCAGCAACAGTTTAAGAGAACATTTTCTCTTACTTGACACTATTATTTTTGTAAATATTAGTAAGTTATACTCCTTTTATTCTAAAAATAGATGTATATATGAACGTATGTATACATATATGATTGTACATTTTTTTAACAAAAATGTCGAAAATATAAACAAATGTACATTTAATTGAACAGTTTGCGATATTACGTAGACTATTGTTATTAATAGGTTTAGGGATGGATATCCAGCGGAAAATCACGATTTCCGAAAATCACAATCTATGAAAATTGTGAATTTTTCAGTAAGCTTTAAAATTTTGAATTTAAAATTTAAAGTTTATACTCTACCAAGTAACGAATGCACATTTAAAAATGTATGTACAGCGTAAAAAAAAATTGTTTTACGAAGTAAAAGGTAAAGCAGGATTTCCTAATTTTCTTATATACTACTAGCATACCCTGGGTGCTTCGCTACCCTAAGTTAAATTAAATACTTTTATAGAAAATTTAAATTGATTAAACATTTGTTTTAATGTTCAATATCACGTGATTAAATTCGCATTCTATAAGTTTCATTCATTTAGCTTCCACATTATAGAAAATTTCGGAAGTACTATTTGAAAATAAGTACTATAAAATACCTTTAATAGATTATAATTTAATCAAAAATTGTATGTTTCTGTGTTCAATATTATATACAATTCAAAAAATATAATTTTAATGAATGAAAAAGTCCCTTTCAGTAGATTCTTCACCATCATCGCACAGCCCAAACGGCTGAACCTAGAATCATGACATTTTGACAGTAGATGTGTTTTTCGTTATGTAGATCCACTAAGGAGGGATTTTTGGAAATTTGTACATTTACGGTAAAAAGGGGAAAAGCGGGTAAAATAGGTTTTCTTAATTATATTACACAATACTAGTGATACAATAAAAATTTTAAATGCACCTGTATCTACTTTTAAAATGAGCAGATAGGTATCTGGTACTTTTTTGAAATTTGTACTTTTAAGGGGTTAAAATGTGCAACAAAGGGGATTTTGGTACTTTTTTTGTCCCTTTATAACTTTTGAACTAATTAACATAATACAATTTTTATAAATATTTCGGTAACATCTCCCAAAATTATGAGACACCTGATTCGAACTTTTTTAAAATTCAGTCCTTTTTGAGTGTATAAGAGAGAAAACTGTATTTATGGTACTTTTTTAGCACATTAAGAAAACTTTTTCGGATTATTGAACTATTCCTATTAAATTAAGGACTCCAAAAAAATTGCTTTAATTCAAAAAAATTTCAGTGCAAAGTGGTGATGCTATTGAAGTGGTGATGTTATTTTTTAAAAGTACTTCGTTTTATTTTTGCTGATGTATGTATGCATGTATGTATGTATGTATGTATGTATGTATGTATGTATGTATGTATACTAGCTGCCATATCCAGTGTGCTCTTCTACCCTAAATGATTGCAGCTCTAACAGTTTACGAGTTATACTATTTTTTGTATTTACTTCAAAGAGGAGATGCCATTCCAAATATTGAACGTTTTCCAAACTTTAATTTATATTTTAATAAAACCTAATAGAAATTCAATTTTCTCTCAAATGCTCAAATTTTGTTTGCAAATTTTGAAGATTTTGGCTTCAATAATTTCACAGATAAACAAAACGATAACTATTTTTTTCTTTTATATTCAAATGTAAGATTTTCTTTACTAAGTCGCCAATAAATCCATTTATGATCGGATATCACTTTTGCTTTAAAAGATATTTAGTTTTACATTTTTATTATTTAAATTAAATGTGGAATTTTTGAGAACTATTACGAATAAATTGCTGATTTTTTTTTAATTTTGTATTAAATCAAAATTATCAACACCTAGCAAAATCCTTGTAATGACTTGTACATACGCAACAAAATACTTTTCAATAATAAATAATACAGAAGGTAGTCTGCATTACTTAGAAGTTCTCCAGTAATGACTTTCATTGTAGAATACTTTTTTTCGGCTTTGTCAATTTGTTTGCTCATTTTATATGATTTCGAGTTAAGAATTGTGTTTTACAAAAATCTGAAAGATCTGAAACCATTACTTGATTGTAGGGTATTCAAACGATTAATCGTTGATCGGTTAACCAATTAATTTTTAATCGTTTGAATAAATGAAAATTCTCAAATTTCAAATAACGAATAAACCGAATAATTTCCAACAATTAACCGATTAACTGTTGAATTACTGTATATTTTCCACAGAATTCAATATTTTTGTAATAATTTTGCTAATTTTTTAAGCATTTTCTACTTCTGACTCGCGAAAAGATGTCATGGAAATAATGATCACGCCTTTACATAAGTTTCTATATTAAACAAATATGTATCACGGCACTTGACAAAACGTTGACAGAAAAATTGTCTGTTTATTGTTTATGTTAATACATAGGGATAACAAAATGCTGATTTTATCACGACAACTCACCGATAATTTTATTGAATAAAGCTATAATTTATAAAAATTTTGTAAATAAACAATAAATTCAATTAAACTTATATTAAAAATCAATTTTTATTGCACAAAAACAAAATTCTAAACAAATTTTACAATAAAATAACGTTTGTTATAAAGACAACGTTGTCTAAACAATTGTTTAGACAACACGACGTTATAACACTAATAAATGCACTCTGTACCCGCTAATTTTTTATCATGATAACAATTTGACGTTTAGCATAATAAATATTTGTCTAATGTAAACAAGGGGTAAGAGGAAGAATATTATTGCAAAAAGCAATTAAAACATCTAGTTTTTTTTATTTGATTAACCGAATAATTTTGATTATCCGATTAATCGGTTAAAATAGCTGAGCAGTGGTACAGTGAATAAGACCATTTGACTGACAAACCGAAGTCCCTGGTTCGTATTTTCGCTTGCTCTTTTTATTATTAAAACACGAAACTACTTCCTCAACAACCTATTTGTAAGCGAGAGTGTAAGAACTTGTTTAAATCCCCATTTGAAAGGTTTAGTACACATGTAAGATACATACATACATATGTACTTTGATATAGATATAATAAATACAAAAGCAAAAAAATATATATTTTAATAATTAACACTTACTTGAGTGGAAAAGTTTTTACTTGTTAGTGTATTTATAGGATCTAATCTCATTGTTGCTGTTTTTGTTATGACTTTCATAGCACTTTATTACATAAAAATGTAAGTTTTTTACCAGCATTCCGAAGAAGAAAAATTATAATTAAGACTTACCTATAAAAGAAAGAGGACAAAGATTAAATTAGTAATATATGGAATATGTATAAATTAATATAAGAATATTAAATTCAATTTCATTATGAATCGACAAAATTCCACAATGAACTTTTTTCGACAAATGTACCCTCATTTGATAGCAATACAAAATTAGTTGAAAAATATTTCACCCCCAATGATAATAAAAAAACTTTTCTTAATTCTATAGAGATAAAGTCCGAATTATGTATATTTGTAGGTTTAGTTCGTTATATGTGTTTAATTTAGTTCGTTATATGTGTTTGTTAGTGCTATCCAAAGATACTTATATACATTGCTGATTTACTTACAGACTGGCATTACTCCAATAAAAACAATTTTATGAAAATATTCATTTTACTATTTCTACGTAACTTTCAAACTGATCATGGGATTTGAAAAATAACACCAGGTATGATCAATTTTATACCAACAACGTCATGCATACAGAAAGTTAAAAAAACTTACAAAATGTAAATTATTCAAATTTCTCCCCGAGAATTTTGTAACTCTGACGACACATAAAAGTAAAAATATGAAATTTTTTTGTAGTTTTGAAAAATTTTACAAAAAATATGAGATCCATACATGTGCTAATGCGATTTTTTCAGATTTTCGGTTTAGTATGTTATATGAACAGTTAAAAAATGCGATCTTTAAATTATAACAGTTGTTAAGTAATTAACTGATATATTCCTAATATTTGCTCTACATTAATGGCTTAGACTTAATAAATAATTTTGTTTGGAGTTATTGAAATTATCAACAAACAGTCGCAAGTTGCGGTGAATAAGGTTCTATTGGATAGTTGCAACACAATTTTATACTTCCACTTATCTTATCTCTCTATAATTTAAGAAAAAGTAAAATATTTTACCTTTGAGGATTAAAAAAGCCTGCTGTAACGAAACTAGGTGATACAGTATTGATAAATTCTGTTCTTTGTTTCCTTTTTCTCCAATTTCTTTGCAAACAACTACAAGAACAGCAAACAAAATGTCCTTAACAATTTGGCATTGAGACAAAAAATGTCAAATACAAATATTCAAGTTACAACGAAAATAATAACAACGACAACTACAAGACCAATAATACTTGATGACACACCCAACTTGATGAAGAAATTACAACATTCCCAGCAAACAACCCCACACACAAACACATTTAAACTAATGTAGATATTAATGTATAAATGTATATATATATATATGCAGTCGTAATACAAATGTATGTATTCAATTAGGTATGTATGTAAGTATAGGCCAATGTTACCTTTTGTTAACAAATAAAGCTTCTTTGTCACATTCTACGAAGAACTTCAATTTGGAAAAAATATTATATGTAACTATGTATGTTTATACCCTATATCACTTTATTGGGGAGGGTATATTCATATCTATACCTACCTTAAAGTATACGACTCAAAGTCATTATCTGAATCGAGAAAACGTTTGTTTTGACTCAAGGATGAAGCCTATTGATAACGATTCATTATTGTACTTAGTCCCCATATAAGGTTATCCCCAATATTGGGCCTTGAAGCTGATAATTAAGAAACTCTACATATTTTTCTATATAATTTTATATAAGTCTAACTGATACTTGCGATTTTCGCAATGATCGAAATAATCATTTGATATTATCCCCCATAATAGTGCGAATTAGAAAATATTTATGTGGTCAATAATTCACGTACAAACAGAAGTAGTAGTAGAATAGGCCCATATTTACCTTTGCCCTCATATAAACCATCTTTCAGAAAATCATTTAAAATAACAAAAATACTTAAATGGTAAATCCACATTCTTAACATGCTCATTGGGTAGGTTATAATACAGTCGACCATGCCTGACTGTACGTTTTTACTTGTTTTATATTCGAAACATACATTTATTTCAACGTATCGATAATCAACATTTAAAATGTGTATATATGTGTGAATGAAGACACACACACATACACGTACATACATATATTCACTTGCTTTCAAATGCTTAAAATTATGTACTGACATAAGCACATACATACAGTTAATCACAAAAAAGTATGTATACAGAAATGCTGACAATTAGTTTTATTTAAAAAGGATATTGTTTGTAAAAAAAACAAAAAAGTAACACACTTATTTATTAAATATTATGAATTACAATTTTTTTCTGAATATTTTGCTTATTTGAGTACTCATTTAAGGTGAAGTTAGATAGGTACAAAATTTACGTCACAAAAGTAATTTCAATATGTATTTAGCAGGGATGTCAAAATTGGTACGATTGTACTTTTTTGGTACTACAGTGGACGTCCACTAGTACGAATTATATAATGTCAGGCCCTTTCGTAGTACCGAAAAATTCGTATTATTGAACAACACATTTTGTATGTTTAAATTCAAATAATACACATAAAATATTGGATTTTTTATTTTTCTTTTATTTTTCATGAAAAATTACATAACGAAACAAAATATAATAAATGTGTAATATTTCAAATAAATTTATTGTACATAAACAGGCATAAAAGGGACATATTTACGTATACGAATTGTTAACTTTGAAAGTATCGTGAGTCCAATGGTTGAAATGAGATATAGAAGGTTTTAAATTTAAATGTTTTTAAAAATATGTGTGCCAAAGACAATTTGCATGTACATATCTGTTCTAAAATGTATTAAACAATTTCAGATTACATACAATTTTTATTAGAAACTTAAATGGAATATACCACTTTCAAAAACAATTCTCTTATTTAAAATTTTCTCTTAAAAATTTGGAGTACTTAAGGGATCACATATAGTAATGCTTAAACCCATTTGAATGTGGAATCATACTACTTTTGACAGTTTATATATACATTCATATATAAATATCATTTTACTTATTAGAAAATCCATAATTTAACTTTGATGTTTATTAATTTGTAAAATGATGAAAATAAATAATAAAATAAAAACTTCATTCATACGTTAATAAAACCAAAATTCCAATAAAAATGCGTTATACTATCGAACAGAAAAATTGTGTCTTTATTCGTACTATAGAGTAGACAATGCAACAATTATGCCATTCGTATTATTAGACATTCGTAATAAAGAGGGTACGTACTATTGGACGTCCACTGTATTTGATATTTAAAAGTACCTTAATACTCCCGATTCTTATTTGATACTCTCAAAGTATATCTAAAATTTCAAATTGGAAATTCTGGGAATGTTTTGGCACATATTTACATATACATAATTATAAAAAAAGTAGCTATACCCAGTTGCAAAAACACTTTACGATTTTGAAGATTCTAACTACAAGAGTTTTCCGATATCAGATATAAATTTTTTACATATTGGGGATGCCACGCAAGTTACCCAAATTTTTCCAAACGTTAATTTAGATTTTAATGTAACCTATGAAGAATTTGAATAATATAGTAGTTTCCAAGATATACAAAATATTTGTTTAATTCATATTGGAGATGCAAAATCCGCTCAATTTTCTCTAAATGTTCACATGAATGTTCTTCATGTAAAATTTATAATTTTCTAGTTCTAATAGTGTCTCAGATATACGAATTTTTATATTTTATTCATATGGGAAGTTCCAAGCCCCCCTAGTGAAAGTCCGCCCTTTTCACCCAAAATGTTCAGATGAATATTAAAGTTCTTCGTGCTAAATTTGAAGATGATAGTTCTATTACTTTCTCAGGTCAATGATTTTTTGTATATTTTATTCATAAGGGAAGTGCAACGCAATTTATTACTGAAAATGTTTACATAGATGTTAAAGTTCTTCGTTGAAAATTTTAAGATTCTAACTCTAACAATTTCCCAGATAAGCGAATTTGGTGCCACTCCCCCAACTGCCAGCCCGCCCACCTTTTTCATATTGACACTAAAGCAGTTTCTCAGATAGGTATACTGATTCTTTGAGAACTCTAACTCTTGCAGTTTCTAAGATATGCGACATTTAATACTTATTTTGAATGTGGGCGTGGCACATCTCCCACTTGAAAATTTGAATAAAACGTAGCCTATAGTTCCTTCCAGACATACAGAAACACACTGTGAAAATTAATGAAAAATAGGTCCAGCCGTTTAGCAATAAAGTCCAACAACATACATTAATACATACATACATACATACATACATACATACATACATACATACATACATACATACATACATACATACATACATACATACATATATACATACATACATACATACATACATACATACATACATACATACATACATACATTTATACATACATACACACAGACGTACATACGTACATACATACATACATACATACATACATACATACATACATACATTCATACATACATACATACATACATACATACATACATACATACATACATACATACATACATACATACATAAATACATACATACATGGAAAAAATTAAAACTGCCAGCCCGCCCACTTTTTTCATATTGACACTAAAGCAGTTTCTCAGATAGGTATACTGATTCTTTGAGGACTCTAACTCTTGCAGTTTCTAAGATATGCGACATTTAATACTTATTTTAAATGTGGGCGTGGCACGTCTCCCACTTGAAATTTTGAATAAAACGTAGCCTATAGTTCCTTCCAGACACACAGAAACACACTGTGAAAATTTCTGAAAAATAGGTCCAGCCGTTTAGCAATAAAGTCCAACAAACATACATTAATACATATATACATACATACATACATACATACATACATACATACATACATACATACATACATACATAACCATACATACATACATACATACATACATACATAAATACATACATACATACATACATACATACATACATACATACATACATACAATTTTGGGGTATTTGTACCATCTTTTTATGTAATATCATTAATATGGCGGTTTTTGGCAATATTTGTATTTTTTCTCCTTTTTCCCAGAGATAAGACCAAAATTTGTTATTGGGATTTAATATACCCCTTGGGGTATCTAAAAATAATATTTTTTATTACAATAATCTGTATTTAAACGTTCCAAGATATATTATTGGAATCATTCTTCTATCGTTAATTCAATTTATTGGAACTCAAGTCCATTTTTATAATACTAGGGTTAACAATTTTCGGGGTATTATTTCGGGGAATTATTCTTTTTATAATCAATGGCCTCTAGGCTGAATGTCACCATATCATTATGGTCTAACTCAAAAATATTGATATCTGTTTAAATATTATCTACTATGATCAAAATAAGCCCAAAATATTTTACATACAGCATGTTTTGGAGTTGTACACCGCTACGATGTCTTGAAAATTTAAAATATATTAATGCTAATATCTACAATTATATATACTAGCCAACTTTGTCGGAAAATATCAATCCTAGTGGTACGAAAATGGACTTACGATCCAGATAATTCAATTAGAAACAGAAGAACGATGCCAAAAATATATCATGGAATGTTTAAAAACAAATCCTTATAACAAAGATTATTATTTTTAGATACCTGAAGGAATCTATTAAATCCCAATATTAAATTTCGGTTTTATCTCTGGAAAAAGAGAAAAAAATGGCAAATATGATCAAAAATCGTAATTTTGATGATATTATATGAAAAAATGGTACAAATGCCCCAAAATTGTGGACCAAATGGTCAAAAAATATATCCATTCTGTTGATAGTTACCCCTTAAAACCATTTTTAGCAAAAAAACATTCGATTCTAATTTTTGTGTTTCGTATAATATAGTCAAATATGAAATACAGAAAAAATTCGTATACTAAATTAATTTAAGTAAATGTGAATTTTTAAAGTTTTAAAAAGCGTGATATCAAAGCTAGTGAATTTAACAAATTAATTTATTAATTTTGCATACAAAATTATTACACCTAAATTCGAATACTTATGAGAGACACTGTAAATACACTAAAAAGGATTACTATCTATAAATTAGTAGATAATTGCAATTTGTTCATGAATATTACAGAAAAAAATTAAAAATTCCAAAAAATTTCGTCATGTATAAATTAATACATTCTATAAACTTTTAATATTTTGAATAAAAATGGGTTGGAAAAAAAGTCATGTTCGATTCATACAATTTATTACAAAATTCATTCCAGTTATGTACATATTATTTTCTTCTGTGTATAAGAATATTAATCTAATTACAATTCCATTGTTAATATTTTTGAGAAATTTTTTCATATCACATTCAGAATCGGATGTACCCAGCAAGAAAATAACTTCCAAAGAACCGAAAAAAGTAGAATTTAATCCATAGAAGTACTGAAAAATACTTGAAGAAGTAATGATTTTAACTCAGGCTTGTCATAGGAGTTATTTTCTTTTTATTTGATTCCAAATTCACTAGATCTAACGTCATTCTCAGGAAGTAATTTTTTGTTCATATATATTCTATGTAAGGTCTCATTATCGTTACTAATTATTGTAGCTCAATTATTAGCGTTAAGTTTCTAACTTCATATTTGTATAGTACCAAATATGGCAGGGACGAAGATTCTTCATATCAACATATAATGTCCTTTATACATCCGTTGTTGGTTGTTTACAAATGTCTAAATATGTTTATGTAAATGTTTTTAAAAAGAAACAAGTAAAAGTACTGTATTCGGCTATGCCGAATCTTATATACCCTTCACCATAGTGTATGTTAAACTTATTATTATTACACAAGGCATCTAAACCAACAGACATCTAAACATACGTAACGGAAAAAAACACAGAAAAACAACGCAATAAAACCAACCAAGGCGAATTCATATAAGGTGGTGTTAATCAATCAGCTGATAATTTTTTTCTTAATTCGCCTGGTTTTCCTAGCTGTCAAAGTTTGTTATTGTTTACATTTTTATATTTAAAAATGTCCGTTAACAGAGAAAAACTTCGTTAATATTTTGAATTATTTATGTAAAAAACCTGAAAATACCAACTCTTCCGGAACACTTAATATTAAGAAACGCATATGAAGTATTTACCCGGCTGGCGGCAACTGACTTCTACGTTATGGCTTAATTTTGAAATCTATTAAATGTTAACAAATTAAACAATATTGTTTTATATATACTATGTAGATAAAGAGATTAACTAAAAAAAGTCCGTTCCAGAACGCTTTATATAACAAAACCCATATGAGGTATTTACCCGTCCGGCGGCTGCTACATTATGGCCAAATATTGAAAATTACTCCGCCGGAGTAGAATTATCCATTCGCAACAAATATTCATTCATTCGTAATATAATATTTTCATGAATATGTACTTTTTATGATTATTTTTCACAAAAAATTAACTTTTACTTAAGGCACTTACTTAAATTTAGCAAATTAAGATGCGAACAGCATCCAAACATACAAAACAAAATACACAGCTGAATAAAACCAAATACATGTACACACACGTGTTCACACACGTGTACATCTTTTTCAAATATACAGTGTTGTTGTTGCTTATTTAACAAAACATGAAAAAATATGATATTTTTTGGTGAAATTTTCAAAGGTTGTCTCGGATTTATGCTCATATTTCCCTTATTTACCGACTGATTTTGCTGATTTTAAATAGCGATCGATCGCATGTCTAACAGAATTATTGAAGATTCGGATTTCGCCGATATCTGGGGTACTCTAAAAACTGATTTCAACAGACAGACGGACGGACATGGGTTCATCGACTTCGCTATCTATAAGGATACAGAATATATATATATATATATATATATATATTATATATATATATATATATAAATATATATTATATATATATATATATATATATATATATATATAATATATATATATATACATATATATATATATATATATATATATATATATATATATATATATACATATATATATATATATATATATATATATAATATATATTATATATATATATAATATATATATATATATTATATATTCTCACGAAGGAAAAGGGCATAAAAGTAGATGTGTAAAATAATTAACATTTAATGGATCGACCAGCAATAAAAATCATGGCATGTCTGGGAAATCATTAGATCGAGAATCAGGCAACACTAAAACGCATGTAAACAATTTGAGACAAAAATTTCCAGTGGCTTGGCACCGAACTAGATACAAAAATTCGCATATCTAGGAAGCAATTAGAAATTCATCTGAGAAGTGCCACGCCAAAATTGTAAATTAACAATTCTTATTTATTTTCCTATACATATAATAAGTGTTATCACTTTGGTTATTATTAACGAAAATTGGTTATTTTTATTTTGCTTGTGTAATTGTGAATTATTTAATAAAATAAATAAAAAATTATTAATCTCTAGTAATAAACCATTTTCAATAGCGTTGTTGTCCGTGGTCCAAAAAAAAGAGTATGTGCCAAATTTCATCAATTATCTTAATGTTTAAACAGTTTTATATAAAATGGCTTTTAAGGTCATTTTCATATAAAGTATCATTTTCAATCTATCCGATGTTTCGTTAGTATTTTCCAACTTCTTCAAGGATTTTTGAATTTATCTGTATTTTTTGAGAAAATTGCATTATTGAAAATATCACAGTTTTTTTCTTAAAGTTGGATAACACAGACAAAAAACCTAATAATAATTATTAGTGTCCGACCGAACATTCGGGTATGGGTTCGGAGTTCGGTAAAAAGTGAGGTTCGGCCAATGTTCGGTGTTCGGCGAAATTTTGAGCGAACACCGAACTTTTTATAAAATATTTTTACATCATCAAGTTTTAAAAATGCTTGAAATTTCTTTACAGAAGTTATCATACATCCTAGCTATACAATAAATTTCCGATATACATATGTACAGAAAAACTGTTTGTTTTTTCGGCTGATTTGAAAAATTGTTAACCAGAAAGTGATTAATTGAAAAGCTAAATATTTAATTTGAATTACCTAGTTTCAACTATACACTTTTTTCTCATTTGCAACATTTCAATTTTCAAGGTCCTTATTCTCAAAAGATCTAGACATGTCTGTCAGTCAGTCAGACTGTCAGTCTCTTTAAAGAACGATAGGCCCTAAACTATTGTGGCAGTTCGATTGGTATTCAAAATGGACAAAATCGATTTACATTTGGACATGGCCAGTATTTATATAAAATTATACTTAAATTTTTTTTGAACAAAAATTTCATATAAATCGGCAAATTGAAATTTGCGAATTGTGTTAAGTATTGTAAGTATATCATCTTTATATTATATATATATTTTTATAATATATATTATATAATAATATATATATATATATATATATATATAATATATATATATATATATATATATTATATATATATATTTTTTATTTTTTAGAAACTGTAATTTTACTAATTTGATAAAATTCATTTTGATTTCGATACATATTTAAAACGAAACACAAAACTCCAACAAAAACATTTATTGATTCAGTGAAAAAATTTGTGCAAAATAAAATTTATATCAAAACTACGTTTAATTGAATAAATTCTATATTTAGTTCTTTCTACTTAGATTGAAATATTGTGAAAACTACCTTTTTAAGAAGGTTTAACTTAAAATTACTCCCAAATAATGTTTGTTAGGACATACATAGAAACACTTCTGCAGACAATATATACCACAAGACAACGAGAGTACATATATATAAAAAGAACTACTTTTGTATCATTATGATACCTTCGTTTTATATAACATAAACGAAGGGGTCAAGAAAAAGTCAACCGTCAGCAACAGAAAGCAGTAGCATCTTGATCAATGAACCTAAAATCATTCCCATGTATTATACTCATTCATCCTCATATAAAAACATACAATCATATAACAAACATAAATATTTTTATAAGAATCTGAAACTGAAACATGTTACATACAAATATATATACACAATTGTATTCCGCTTTTGTTGTATAGGAACAGGATATGTACAATCCCACCGCTCATTTATTACAAGACTGGCATAATCCAAAAAAAGAATAATTTTGATATATTAGGGTGAAAAAAAAAAACAATTAAAATAATAGATATACATATTTGAAATTTGAAAAAAAAACATTTATCCACGACTTTGGAAGAGAAACCAGAATTTTGAATTATGCAAGTCTTGTAGTAAATGAGAGATATGCTGTTATTATATGCATGGATGTTCTTGGTAAATTGAATGTTTGCAAGTGACCCAACTTTTAAAATCAATGTCTTCTCATTGGTTGGCACCAAGGTTAGTACTATGGGATAGTAGGCCAGACACAAATTTTCAGCTCTTCCGGTCGTATTTTCTCGTTTGCATTATTTCTTTAAAAAGGTGGTTCTTTTTTCATTTTTATTTTGACCTCTTTAACAAATATTGTCTCAAAAATACATTTACAAACCAAAAAGCTTTACTTTATAACAAAAGTTTTGAAAAAAGTTGAAAGAAAACAATGTCGATAAAAGACAAATTTTAAAAATATTTAAAAAATCGATTTTTTTATAAATTGTCTGTAATTTATAAAAAGTTGGCTTTACATAAATTGCAAAAATGATTCAAATAAATAAAATAAAAATGCAAAAAAATCGCATTACAAATCCTATTGAAAGAATATCAATCGAAATGTGTTCAAATATCTTCCATTTTCAATATTATTTTTGATTTTTACCTTCCTTGAATTCAACAACATATTTACACTTCATTTAATATCCTCAAGGATGTTATGTTGTATACAAACACTCACTTACGAAAAGGACATACTACAAGTTACACAATATAAAAAAAATACAAAAGTACACATGGATTTTACATCTTTTTAATTTTTTTCTCATTCTTCCTTTTCACATCATGCATTGTCGTTATTTTTCTATGCAATACACTTCAAATGCAATTTTATTCAATGGGTGATTAAGAATCAATTTTCTATTTTTTTTATTTTTCTATTATGCATCTTTACAACAACAGATGTTGTTGTAAAGCATACATTGACAACACATTCTTTGTCAGATACTCACACACTCAGCCATGCAAAACTAAGTTTCAAAGCAACTGTTGCTATCAAACAAACTTTGTATTTCTGAATGTAGTATGTTGCTGAATATATAAAAATAACATACAAAACAATAACTGCGTAAAGGACTTCATGTGTAAATATAAAATTAAAAGAACTATAACGTTCAAGCTATCTAACTTCAATTGTTTAATGTAATATTTTTTAAAGAGCAAGTAAAATCGAGACGAGAAACATTATATGTACATACATATGGGTGACGGTCGTACGTTTTAAAGAGATGAAAAATATATACAGTGTCTCTCATAAGTATTCGAATTTAGGTATAATATAAAAAGAAACTAGATTTAATAATTAATAATTAAAATAGTCCATAGAAATACCTCACAAAAGTATACGAATTTTTTCTGTGTTTCATATTTGACTATATTATACGAAACACAAAAATTAGAATCGAATGTTTTTTTGCTAAAAATGGTTTTAAGGGGTAACTATCAACAGAATGGATATATTTTTTGACCATTTGGTCCACAATTTTGGGGCATTTGTACCATCTTTTCATATAATATCATCAAAATTACGATTTTTGACCATATTTGCCATTTTTTCTCTTTTTCCAGAGATAAAACCAAAATTTAATATTGAGATTTAATAGATTCCTTCAGGTATCTAAAAATAATAATCTTTGTTATAAGGATTTGTTTTTAAACATTCCATGATATATTTTTGGTATCATTCTTCTGTTTCTTATTGAATTATCTGAATCTTAAGTCCCTTTTCGTACCACTAGGATCAATATTTTCCGACAAAGTTGGCTAGTATATATAATTGTAGATATTAGCATTAATATATTTTAAATTTTCAAGACATCGTAGCGGTATACAACTCCGAAACATGCCTTATCAAAACGTCATCCTATACAGTAGATTTTAGTTTTTACTACTCATAACATTCACGATTATGTTGCCCATTACAACAATACTGTATGTAAAAAATTTTGTGCTTATTTTGGACATAGATAATATTTAAACAGATATCAATATTTTTGAGTTAGACCATAATGATATGGTGACATTCAGCCTAGAGGTCATTGGTTATAAAAAGAATGAATTATAAACTTCCACAATATATCGAAAACTTAAAATGTATAACAGCGGATATCTTAAACAATATATAGAAGACAAGTTTCCCCAAAAATTTTTGACCCTAGTATTATAAAAATGGACTTGAGTTCCAATAAATTGAATTAGCGATAAAATAATGATTCCAATAATATATCTTGGAACGTTTAAATACAGATTCTTGTAATAAAAAATATTATTTTTAGATACCCCAAGGGGTATATTAAATCCCAATAACAAATATTGGTTTTATCTCTGGGAAAAAGGAGAAAAAATACAAATATTGCCAAAACCGCCATTTTAATGATATTACATAAAAATATGGTACAAATGTCCCAAAATTGTGGACCAAATGGTCAACAAATATATTCATTCGGTTGACAGTTACCCCTTAAAACAATTTTTAGCAAAAAAACCATTCGATTCTAATTCGTATACTTTTGTGAGGTAATTTTATGGATTTTTTTTAATAAATCTAAATTAATTTAAGTAAATGTGAATTTTTAAAGTTTTAAAAAGCGTAATATCAAAGCTAAGGACTGTCTAGTGAATTTAACAAATTTATTTATTAATTTTGCATACAAAATATGTTATTAAATTTGGTTTCTTTTCATATTATACCTAAATTCTAATACTTATGAGAGACACTGTATATACATATATTTTTTAAAAAATGCTTGTATTTTTATATAGGGCTTCAATAGCTCTATAACTGGTCGGAAGAAGAAATTGAAAGATCTTAATGGCCCTAAGATATAAGTAGTTAAAGTGCGTGACGTGATGTGACAGAAATAGAAGTTGCTTATTTCTTTTTTGACAAAAATGTAAAAATCTGCGAGTTTCACCTGGCTGTTTGTTTATTGTAATTTGGAATATTTATTGATTATTTTTCAGCTTTTAGCACTAAAAAATTATTTTCAGATTTTTTTGTACAAGCCGTTATGTGTGACGTGATGTGACAAAAATTTTCAATGATGAAATTTGCAATCTTATTGAAAATTAATTAGTCCATAGATTTATTTTGGACGGACATTGTTGAATGTTTTTGGAATCGGAGAAATATTTCGACTATTTAATAACATTTTAGTTGAAAATAGCTCCCGTATAAGAATAATATAAGAATTAACATTAATTAACATAAAACATTTAAAAATGGTTATATCACCATAAAATTCAACACAAATAATTTTGACATACACAAAAATCGTTCATCCTAATTTTTTTTTAAATTGGTCCATGATTAAGCATAGTTTCGATACAAAGCCCACATTTGATATACCCATAAACTTGGATATATAACTAAAATTTCACCATCCTGATAATACAAACACACAAAAAACTTCCAAATGTACAACTACGTTATATGGGTCATAACGCCCATATAAAACCGATATCCGAAAATCCCTTTTTTCCATACATTTCTTAAAAATATCATTTGTTGAATTTCTATGCTTTTTCTTCCACTTATCAACTAAAAAATCATAACTATCTCTTAATTGAATAAATTGCATAAATATCACATCTTTTTAAATAACAATATTTCACAATTCGGAGGGTGCACTTGAGAAAATTTAAGTAATGTGACGTAACGTGACAGACTTTGAAATTCTATAAAAAAAATAACCCCGCTTAGAATTATTTTTTTTCTTTTTAATTGAGTTCGATATACTAAACATGATTTAGATTTAAAGTTTTGAGTACTTCGGAATGCCAACTAAAAAGTTATCGGGATAAATCCTGTTTCAACGTGACGAACGTGACATTTAAAAGTCTGTGAAAGAAAACCGAAAATTTGACTTTTAAGGATCTTTATCTTTTAATATTTGTATATATGTTTTAAGATAACTATTATTTCAACAAATGTTTTCCGATAAAAGTCCATTTAAATATTAGCCTTTAAAATAATAAAAACTATTAAAAGCAAATGCTAAGTACTAAAGGTACAAAAATATGCCTGAAATATTATTGTAACTTTTAATTCAGATTTCTCATCATAGTGGTTAAGAAAAGCTTTGGGGTCTTTAATATAAGTTAATAAGAAGTTGAAATTTTATTTTTGATGACTTTTAGTTTTAGAGCCACGGTGGAAATGTCCATATGAAAAAGTATAATGTAAAACTAAATTGCGCATTGATATTTATATAGACATTTTTTTAATTAAAAGTTTGCTTCATAAAAAAATTAAGTATAATTTCATAAAAATACATCTTATAAAAAACGGATGAAGTTTAATAATTTATAAGCTTCCATTATTCATGACTTTTTAAGGGTGCATTAAAAATTGAAACTTATAGATTATGTACATATTTTTAAAATTAATAAAATTAAATCATACTACATACATATTATATACAAAAATAGAGTTCATTATATACACACGTACATCTATTTAAAATTATAAAATTAAACCCTAAAAATGTATGTAATTTTTAAATAATTTTTCTGTATTAACAAAGTTTAAACAAATTTAAGCAATAATCATTACATATGCTGATGTTGTTTACTTGATTTTCAAAGACCAACTGAGAAAATAAAAGAACATAAAAATTAAATTCCCTTTTAAAGTACAGTTGACGAATTTCAAAATATAAACAGGTTTGTACATAAAAACAATTCTCTTCAGATTATGTTCTGATTTATCGGATATTATCCGAAAGCCATTTTATATTTTACTTCAGAAAATGTGCATACTATTCTCCATTATGTCTAAAGAATAATATAGGAATAAAAATAAAAATTGTCCTTCGCGAATGTGCAGATAAGTCGTAACAATAAAATTCCATTTCGACTGATGTTAATCGTTTAATACTTCAGAAAATGTGGAGAAAAGTCTAATTAAAAGTTTGCCATTATTCTGTAAAATATCTAAGGGAAATTTATATTATTCGTTAAAAATTCAGATAAAGTATAAGAATTATTTCATAAAATTTCTGACATCAGACATGTCTGAAAAAATTGTTTACTGGGAACCTTCTTCTATGACAGCTCAAATGAGACTGTGTAAATTTAGTAACGGCTAAAAATCACTGTGTATATGAGTTGCCGATCGTGGCTTTAAATACATTTAAAAGCCTGAAAAGAATCTATATTTTAGAAACAAAAAATATTTTTTTGACATTAAATTTTTGTTGTTAACACTAACTTGTGTAAGTTGTTTTGTTTTTAATAATAAATAGGAGCAAGTGAGAATACGAACCTGGGACTTCGATTTGTTAGTTAAATGTTCTACCCTCTGCAGCACTGCTTAGATATTTTATTGCGCGTCAAATAATGGTTTTCAGATACATAGTTAATGTTGTTTTCTTTTTTTATAAAACACACGCAATTTAAAATAGGTAAGAAGTTATAGTCGTGCGAGGCCCACCTATACGAATAAAATGTGATTTAGTTTTCAAAATAAAGCATTTAAGTTGAGTTATACCTTGCCTCAGATATACTAAAGCCATTTAATAAAATGTGGATATTAAAGTAAAATTTTGATGGGGGCTTTTTAGAGGGCTAAGGTCAAATGAGGCCCTATAATTATAAAATTCATCGCGGTCATCAAGACTAGTATAAAACTTGGTTTGCAGCTTTTTGTCGAGATACGAGTATATTAAACATAATTGTGAACTTAAAAGCCCTATTTGGTGGGTTCAGTTTTATGGGGCCTAGGTGAAATAATGGACCGATGTTAACTATTTTCAATAGGCTTCGCCTACAGTACCATAAAAGATCATGCTAAATTTCATTGAATTCTGAATTCTTCCGATTGGTGGGTATAGGACCAATATTATTGTGCGTTACAAACATCAGCACAAACCCAATATACCCTGCGCACAAAGGTGGTGACTTTTATTCAGATTAAAAGAAAGTCATTACTTGAGTACCACAAAGAAAAGCAGACCGCAAATAAATAGTCATTGAAAAGTATGTGGAAGTACAACCCATTACCGAGTTTTTGCTAGGACACATTCTTCTAAAATGTTTATAGATAAATTATGTCGAAAATATTTAAAGAAAACTGGAGGTTGAATTGGATAATTAACAATTACCTTGATTTTGCTTGCCAAATTTATAGCTGTTTAAAATAATTTAATTTTTAAAATCGTTAAAAATACTGGTTAAGCTATTCTCAAACAAAAATTGTGCCCAATTGTGCATGTTAAAATAGTTATCGCAAATTTCATATTTCTAAAAATACACTGATATTTCGAAACATTATTTTTATTTCTTTTGCAATTTATATCAAAACAAAAAATTTTGCCATATATTCAAAATATTTTGCTAAAAATCATCGAAATTAGGAAATACGGGGTTTTTATTTTTAAAATGAGCATTTTTCGGCAAGTGTTATTATTAATGATATAAAATAAATGAAATAAACATAAATAAAACGAGAAAAATAATATGTATGTTTCCGCATTTTATTCGAAAATTTTTTTAGCCATTCCTTTTTATTTCATAAAAATATATTTTTAAACAAAACATAATTTTGCTTTGATTTTTTTCTTATAAACGTCAAAAAATGTGGTCTGCCGACAATTGCTTAATTTTTATTATTCGCTCGCTCTTTTTGTGTGATTTGTCGACAGCAGTTCCAATTGTAATTTAATTAAGCATTTAAACTGTATAATAAGTAGTCCGACTTTCACATATAAGAAATTGGTCTCTCACATGTACGAGTGCCGTGTAAATACGGCTCCCCTGTGAGAAATGTAAACTTGTCAAAACACTCAAAAAAACACTCGTGCGAAAAAAATTACGATTAACCACAACAAATCTCTAATTTTGTAGCCACCATCAATGACTTTAACGCCCATTTTTGGTATTGAAAATTCGAACAAATTTCAAATTTTTTATTTTGAAATGGTGTAAATGTGTATGTCAAAACATATTTAAAATTCATACATAGCCTTTTAAAGCAAATTTAAAAATTTTTGTCACTGAAAACTAGGAATGTCAAACGGGAATTTTGATTAAGAAATAAGCAGGATCATTTCGGCCTATTTTTATATCGAATTACATTATTCATTGGGTAATTTTTAGACTATCGCATATCTAAAAATAAAAAGTAAGATATTATGACTTAGTTTTCATAATAAAGCAATTTATTGTTAAAAACTAATTTTCTGAAATATGCTTTATATTGGGACTTCCCTCAAGCCCCCTGTTTAAGGCAATAAAATTTGGAGGATGAATTTACGGTTACATAAAATGTGTATATGTATGCTGAATTTCACTATGGCACTAGTCCAGATATACGCGAAGAGCCACCTTAAGAGCTCTCTGGTTTCTCTTCATTTAAACGTACGTACGTCATTCTCTTAATTTTGAAGTCTTTTGATTGAGATACACACAGAGAAATCTCTGATGTTAAACATGAATATAAGTTCCTGTTTCCCGAATGTTATTTTATCTGAGTGAATGAAAATTTTAAAAAAAGTTTAATCTTCAACACAAACTCCTAAATAAATGTAATGTCCGCTATTATGTTATTTCCTGACATATAAGCCGATTTCCGGCACGAAATTCAACAGGGTCTTCAAGGCTAACAAGCGGCACAACTAAGTTTTTAGTTGTGCCGCTTATATTATTAAACATAATTATGAGCTACTCGTTGCAAACCCACTAAAGTGGTGTAGGGTATAAAAAGGACAATAAATAGGCATTGATACTATCAAATATGGGTATATCAGAATCTATAATGGCAGACAACCTGTTAATAAGATGGCGAGATGATATTCTCTTAATTGGGTAAGAGGACACGATATATTACTGGAAATAATGTTGCTAATAGCTTGCAAATGCTGAACTGCGATGGCTATACTTGATATAGACCAGTTTTGTAGTGTTTCCCAAGCGGCCACTAAAAAACATATATCAGATATTCAGCTCAATACGGTTGGTAATATGAGTGGTGTATCTAGATTCTAAATTCTAGAAAGCACTGTATTTAAATAACTATTTTATTATATTAAGTACTTTGAATTAATTTGTTTTCCAAAAATTTCTCAAACAAAAACGCAGTTAGAAATCAAGTATATTTTCTAAATGTATTTCAAATTTAAAAATGGCTAGTCGTAAGCTTGAACTGAAATTTTTTCAAACGTATTTTAAGTATTCTTTATTAGTATTTTTATGCATTCTTCAAACCCTAATTATAATGCTAATTATGTATTGCAATTTTATAGATTTTTTTACATCACCTGAAAATAAGATATTCATTCACATATCATTTTATCTTATTTTTCAATCATATCTCGGATTATTTCTACTATATATTTATACCCTTCCCCTACGTGAGAAGGGTCATGCCCGTTGTCTGTATGTATGTTGAAATCAGTTTTAAGAAGATCCCAGATTTTCATAATTCTGTTAGACAGAATCTTAAATAATTGTGTTGTTAAAAACAGCCTGGCTTAAGTTAGAAGCCATAAAAGGGAACTTTTTGTTACTTTTTCGTTTTCTAAAATGTACTTTTTGAATTTTCTATTATATTGAACCTAAAAACATGAAATTTAGCTAGATAAGAACACATAAAATTGGACTTTTGGTACTTCCTTGAATTTTCTATAATATTGAACCTAGAAACATAAAATTAAGTATGTACATTGATTCGGAATTAGGTGAGAACTTTTTGTACTTTTTCGTTCTGCAAAAGGTACTTTTTGAATTTTTTATAATATTGAACCTAGAAACATAAAATAAATAGTGTGAATTTGGTGAGAATCTATAAAAGGGAACTTTGGGTTACTTTTTCCTTTTTCAAAAGTTACACTTTTGGATTTTCTACAATATTGATTCTAGAAACATGAAATTAAGCATGTTGAAGAGTAGAAGTAAGTGATGTAAAAAGGACTTTTTGGTTTTTTAACATACCATGGTGAAGGCTATATATGATTCGGTACAAACGAATATAGAACTCTTACTTGTTAACGTTTTTTTTCGCTCTCTTTTGTAGAAAAAATGTCCTGTTTTTATTTTTCTAAAATAATTTATAAAAAAAAATGTTCTAAGTTCAATTAAAACTCAATTAAATTTTATAAATATCAAACATTATATTTTGTTAAACGGTTCTTGTAATTATCTTGCTTCTTTGAAAGGCTACACTTTTTAATTTAAAAACAATTTGAAAATTACGTTATTTAGTTAAAAAATTTTCACAGGTTTGAATCAGTGTTTTATTGGGGTGTTAGGTACTTTTTCACTAACACACAGACTGTTGTCAAAGAGTCGGACTACTTGTTACACTTTAGTTTTTAAGATGAATAAAATGTTTAAATTTTAAGTTGTGGAATATTTGTTTTTTTTTAATATCACACGATTTCCACCTAAAATATGTAATTTAATTTCAACTTTGTTGTAAAATTAATAAACACAAAAAAAATCTAAATTTGATTACAAGATTCTTGAGAAGTTAGCGACCCGTCCTTGTTCATGCGGGAAGGGAATATATTTAATTGAAAATAGCTATTAGTTATTTAAAGCGCCTTGATACGAAATTAATTTTCTCAAAATCAACAAAAAATTATTACGGCCATAAAAAACGCAAAATTGTTTTACATTTGTTTACAACCATATTTATTTCCTACTAAAAGTATTAATGAAGTTATTATAAGGATTTTTAAATGTCCAAAGCCTTGTGGCTCTTGTTTCAAAAGCTATGTTCACACCTATCACATATTTACTGAAAATGTCGTGACCCCTAAAAAATCGACATTTGGATTTCCTTTAAACATATGTATATTATTTATTTTCATGAACGTAACATATCTTTGACATCAGTTTAGAACGTCTTTATTATTTGTTTCGACATTATTTGTAATTACAAAAATCATTTAGAATCGAATGGAAATTTAAAAAAATAGTGGTTACGTATATCAAATAATTACGTGGTTTTCCGTCAAATATTTGATAGGACTGAACGTACCTTAAAGGATGGTTCTATAAGTTATTAACCGAGAGTACAGTTTTGAAGTTAATGAAAAACGCTGGTAATTTTTAATTTTAAAAATTTTAGATGATGAGAAAGTTAAGAGATAAGATGCTAGTGGTCTGCAATTTTCGACATACATGAGTATGTCGAAATCATCATTCTACACTTTTACATCCTGATATTCAATTTTATTGTTTTTAAAATCTTTTTTTATTCAAATTTTAAAATTTTATTTTCATCACAAAAACAATTCAATATTTGCGTTTGATTACTGTCAACGTATTTTACATATTTAAGATAAAAATACGTTGTTGATATTTACATTAAAAAAAATATGAGTAGTTCACCGAATTTTAAAACTGAATTTTAAAACATGGCAAAAAAATCCTTGTCAGAATTTGAGAAAAATGTGTTTTATCCAAGAATCTATTTGGGCTCTAATGATAGTCACGTTTCAAAATATCATATAACTTATGTACATACTGTACATATATGAATGTAGTTTATTATGGACCGCACTAATAATGTATGTATGAACGTATATAGTCGTGGAAGCGTATATGAATCTATGTTGTATTTTCTATGATGAATTAAACCTAACGGATGTCAGTTTATTATTTTCTAAACACATACACAAAACAAAAGCAAACTGTTTATATGCCCAAATATTTAAATAGATATTTGTCGGCTCAACAATACCAATTATTGTTAACAATCATTTAAATATGAATGAGGTGTGAAATTGCGATTGAAAAGTATTAAATACAAATACATACTTGTACATATGTAAGTATATGGATACATGTTTACGTACGTACAAACGAAAATACACTCACAATAACAAAAAAATAATAACAATATTTGACAGGAAATATATTGATGACGAAACGAGAATCGTGGGATTTTTTCTAAAAAAGAAAGAATATGAATTAACGTAATAAAAAATGTTATTTTTAGAGCATATTTTTTAAATTTTAAGAGCATATTTAGAGTTTTTTACGGCATATTTAAAGCGCTTAAAACACTTTTTTTAGAGCATGTTTTCGGTTTCCCTGATAATTAGTAACGTTTAAAATTTACGTGGCAATAAATTGCACATACGAGTAAGTAATAAGTTGTATACGTTCACGTACGTTTTTAAGGTGTTTAGCTGTTAATTCCTTACAAGGTTACATTATTATGTAGATCATGATTTGAAATCGTTTACGATACAAATAAACTCAACAAACTAACAATCAAAGAAATATGAAATAAATACAGATAATTACAATAACACAATAAAAAAACATTAAAATCGAAAGAAATAAAAAGAGAGAATAATAATGAGTGTACTTATATGTATGTATTTAGTATCCTAGCACAAGGCACATATCCTTGTGCTAGGATACTAAATCCTATAATTTTATTCAAAATTAAAATTTTCCTTAAATATATGATTTTTTCGTTACTGATGCAAATACTCATAACTGGTAGTAAACTGGTTATTACTTTTGTATATTAAATTATTATAATCTATATTTACTTTTTGTCCTTAAAAGATGTCGTGAACCTCTTATCAGCTATGATCGAAAGAAATATTTTTTACACGGCAGTCTCAAAACTCCATTTTCAGTTTTTTTAATCTTTCTTAAATATTTTACAAAATTTTTGAATCATCATATAGATTAGGGAATGAAAAGAAGATACAGTTAAGCTGTACCTGCGATTTGAATTCTGCGAATTTCGAGGAAAACTTATTTTTTTGAAATATTTTACAAAATTCCGAATTCTTTACTGTTATATATTTTAAATAAAATATTTGCAGAATATTATTTCTCGGATAATATAAAATATGTCCCTAAAGTCATTTATAAATCGGGAAATCCTAAGGCGTAAAATTTGGAGGTCAAATGCAATATTTAAAAGTGCTCATTAAATCATGTCGAAATTTTACGTATTTGTTTGCAATATTTTCTAAAATTACATAAAACAAGTAAGAGTGCTATATTCGGCTGTGCCGAATCTTATATAACCTTCACCATAGTGTATTTTAAACATTAAAAAATTTTAGTCGATTTAAGCCGAATGTTTCGGCGGCGGCTCAAGCAACTAAATATAGTTCGGCGGCGGCTAAGCTCCTGATTGATTGCTGGTAAACATTGACGAAACGTAGATTTTGTTTTTCTTTATCGTAAAAAAATTGTTTTAAAAAGCACTTGAAAAAATTTGTGTTAGTTTTAAATTTCAAACTTACATTATTACAAATTATTGTACAATAACTCACAATCTACTCTCATATAATTGAAAACGTTTTAAATACTTTTTTCTATTCATTAACAAATCATATTTTTTTGCTCTGTATTTTTTGTATGTTTGGATTCCAAACATACAAAAAAATACACAGCTGAATAAAACCAAATACATCTACACACGTGTACATCTTTTTCTATGTACAGTGTTTTTGTTGCTTTTTTAACAATTTTTTTATGAAATTTTTAGAGGTTGTCTCGGATTTTTGCTCATATCTCCGTTATTTTCCAACCGATTTTGCTGATTTTAAATAGCGATCTTCTCGAAAGCATGTCTAATAGAATTATTGAAGATTCGGAACTCGCCGATATCTGGGGTCCTTTAAAAACTGATTTCAACAGACAGACGGACAGACGGACATGGCTTTATCGACTCCGCTATCTATAAGGATAAAGAATATATATACTTTATAGGGTCGGAAAATTATATTATAGAAATTACAAACGGAATGAAAAACTTATATATGTATGTATGTATGTATGTATGCATGTATGTATGTATATATGTATGTATGCATGTATGTATGTATGTATGTATGTATGTATGTATGCATGTATGTATAAACCGGATATAAAGTAAAAACCTTGCTTTAAATCGCTATATCCGTTTACTTCTTGTTCATTTTTATGCTATTTGTAATGTGTCTTTCTTTTTTAATTTTCCTTTATGCTGAAAAAAGTATTCTAGTTGTTGTGACTGTAGAAATACGAACGTGTGTTGCACGTAAGTAAAATTGTACCTGCAGTTGAAGGCTAAAAGGATTTCCTGAAATATGAATATGACAATACACTTTTTATGCAATGTTCTCGTTTAGAATTTGCTACTTTTATTTGTAACGATGATAAAAAATAGGTATATGTTAGTTATGTTTGGCATGTAGAAAAGTTCAGTTCAGTTTAAAAGATTGAAAATTTCCTACCAAAACGATGAGTATTGAAAATAATATTTATTTTTTTTTTTAACACACAAACACAATATTTGGCTGTACCGAATATTATATATTCCTCAACAAGATGACACCAACAGTCACTACCAAAAAATTCCTTATCTACATCCTATCCATTCTAGGTTCAATATTATAGAAAATTCAAAAAGTACCTTTTAACAAACGAAAATGTGCCAAAAAGACCTCTTTTATATGTGCTTATAAAATCAGGCCTCTTCTACTTAATTATATGTTTCTACGTTCACTATTGTAGAAAATTCAAGAAGTACCTTTTGAAGAACGAAAAAAGTCACCTTTTATGAAGTATTACTTACTTAAAAAACGAAAAAGTTCTAAAGACTCCCATTTTATTGGATTTTTGCTCATGTATTTATGGACAGATTTTGCTAATTTTAACGATCGTATATATGATAGAATTATCGCAGATATCTGGAGTCTTCTAATTGCAACATACACACAGACGGACATAGATGAATGAAATCCGTTATCTATAAGGACTCAGAGTATATATGGCCGGAAAAATATATTACAGAAATTACAAACGAAGTGACAAACTTATAAAAAAGGAAAATAAATATGCAACTTATAACATTTAGTCCGTTTAATTTTTAGCTACACGAATGTGTAATAAGTCCCACTTCCTATTCTCATGTATAAATTCGACTTTTCATATCGAAGTCAAAAGAAGAAAAGTTATCGTTTTAAACATTTTATGGACTTATCGGACCAATACACAGAGAAAACAGATTCGTTGCAGTAACCGAATTTGTTTCCAATCGAATTTAGTCGGTTCTAACAACTACCACATAATTCTATTGCAGTAACTGTAAAATTCGATTAGTATTTCCGAATACATGAAACTCCGAATTATTTAAAAAAAATAATTCGGTAATGAGAATTGAAACTATTAGTATTTACAACTGAAATATTAATTATTATACCTTTATTTGTGGATTTTATCTATAAGCAATCAAATTTAAAACTGAGGACCCATAAAAGGGACTTTTTGGTACTTTTTCGTTCTTCAAAAGGTACTTTTTGCAATTTCTACAATATTGAACCTAGAAACATGTAATTAAGTATGTATGGCCCGGATTAAGTGAGGACCCATACAAGGGGACTTTTTGGTACTTTTTCGTTTTTCAAAAGGTACTTTTTGCAATTTCTACGATATTAAACCTAGAAACATGTAATTATGTATGTATGGCCCGGATTAAGTAAGACCCATAAAAGGGACTTATTGGTACTTTTTCGTTTTTCAAAAGGTACTTTTGCAATTTCTACGATATAAACCTAGAAACATGTAATTAAGTATGTATGGCCAGGATTAAGTGAGGACCCATGAAAGGGTACTTTTTGGTACTTTTTCATTCTTCAAAAGGTACTTTTGAAATTTCTATAATATTGAACCTAGAAACATGTTATTAAGTTCGTATATCCCGATTAAGTGAGAACCAGTAAAAGGGGACTTCTTGGTACTTTTTCGTTCTTCAAAGGTACTTTTTACAATTTCTACAATATTGAACCTAGGAACATGTAATTAAGTTTGTATGGCCCGATTAACTGAGGACCCATAGATGGGGACTTTTTGGTACTTTTTCGTTTGACGCATGTTTTGTTTTGCAGCCCAATGTTCTAAAAAACGAATTTTGGAGTCTTGTAGGAAATGAGCGAAATAATGTGCAATTTTTATTAAAATAAACAATATTTGATTAAAAAAACGTTAGTGCTTTTTTACCCATTTTCAGTTAGAAAATTACGCTTTTTTACCCTTTTTTAATTTTTTTGCGCGCGTTTTGCTTGACCAATGTTGGCAACACTGCTAGAGACATTTGTCTTCACACAAGCAAAAATTATAACTCACATAAACATAAACTTAGAAAAAGTCATCTAATTTTTGTAGACACAATCTTTGTATACAAATGAAAAAAAAATTATATTTCATTGCATACCTGTAGGCTGACATATACACATTTTCATTATGGAAGGGAAGAAAATCCAGAGCAAATAAACTAAAAGTGGTTTAGTTTAGTTAGAGACAATGTATCCAGCTTTTCACGATTTTCTAATTAACTGTAGTCTACTTAATATTGATTATCCGCATTTTTTAACAACAACGTTGATGGTAAATTATTATATTTCCTCGTATTCCGTATATTCCGCTTATTTGTGTTTTAAATATTAATATAGTATTTTTCCATACAAAATTTGAGGATTTACAGTTTACAAAATATAATTGGTTTGTGTTTATTTTGTATAGATAGTGCCAATGGAATTTGTTCGGTTAAACGTACTATCAAATGAATTGATTGCAATTGCCGAATATTTTATTTGTTAACTTGTTTCGAGAACAAGAGCTAGTTGTTACTAGCGAATTAAGTTAGAAAAACAACTTATGAATATTATTATAAACCACTAATACAAAAAACTAAAGACCTCTGAGAAAACCTAGTTCATGCCCCTTTTTAAAGTTCCATAATGACCACGAATCTTGGCCAGAAGTTCTTTGCGAATTTTAGGTCTCTAAAGCAGGGCATCTACGTTATAAATTAGAAATATTTTGAAATAACCGTCATGTGCAAACTCATACACATAATGAACTTAAAATATTCAGAATGAAAATGTATTAGGAAAAAAGTCATGTTCGATTCATAATATTTATTACCAATTTTATTCCAGATATGAATTAATTTTTTATGTTTACACGTTATAAAAAGTATTCCACGGTATAATTAAATCACATTTAAAACAAACTTTTCTAATATGTTATAAATATGTTATAAAAAATGTTTTTTATGAGAATTATGGAAGTGAGAGAGATGAAGAACAAAATTTCATCAAGTCATCTTTTTATATGGACACATATATAGACAGACTCAGAAATTGATTCTGAACCGATACTTTAAGAACCAACAATATTTTGGACGTTACAATTAGCAGCTCAAACTCAAAATACTTTCGCACTATTGTGGTTTTAAAAATTTAACAAGTAAGAGTGCTATATTCGGCTGTGCCGAATCTTATATACCCTTCACCATAGTGTATTTTAAACATCTTTTATAAATTTTAAATTTTTTCCCGACTACATTATTATTACATCAAAAGCTAAACAAAAAGAACAACAACAACAACGCTAAACGAAATAAAACACAAAATACACAAGGCATCTAAACCAACAGACATCTAAACATACATAACGAAAAACACAGAAAAACAAAAACAAAATTAACAACGCAATGACGCCAACAGCATCCAAACATACAAAAAAATACACAGCTGAATAAAACCAAATACATCTACGCACACACGTATACATCTTTTTCTAATATACAGTGTTGTTGTTGCTTTTTTAACAAAGCATGAAAAAAATATGACATTTTTTGATGAAATTTTCAGAGGTTGTCTCGTATTTTTGCTCATATCTCCGTTATTTACCGACCGATTTTGCTGATTTTAAATAGCGGAAAGAAAACAAGTTAAAAGTTATTTTGAGTTACTGACTACAAATATGCATTTGCATAGAAATCCTTGCCCTGATAATAACAAATACTGATTTTTAGAATCTTACATCTTGGACAAAACATTGTCAAGGGTGCTAGAATTAAATTTTTCATATATGATTTGAAAATATCAAAACTATTTATTTTGATATCGCATTTTAACATATTTCATTTTAATGCAGTATTATAGGCCATATTTCAGAGCTACATAAAATATATTTTGTTTCAATCATTAAATATTGAAAATGTAATTTTAAACACTGATTCAGATCTTTTTCATCAATTAAAATAAAAAACAAACGAAAATATGAAAGGTAAAAGAACGGACTTAATTATCGTAATAAGATGAGCCAAACCAATTGGGGGATACGTTAAACATGGATGTTTGCTATAACTTCTTAAATCCTTTGGATAACCAACTTCATATAAGATTTAAAAAAAGTCCACATCCCAGTACGAAAATTTAAGAAGCTATAACAAATAGTTGGATTTTGTTCAAACTGTTAGTTTTTTGCAATTTTCGGAAAAACTGACTTTTTCAATTAACGGTATTTTCTTTAATTATTACAAAATTTTGCTAATATGTCCACACAAGTTTCATTTTGAGTATCTTCATGTACGTATTCGCAATAAAATATAATTACATAAGTATATTCAATACGCGTATCAAACATGTTTGGACTTATTCACTATTCAAAAGACAAGTATTGAGGATATTATGATTTACTCTATTTACCAGAGTAGGAAGAGCGTTCAAATTGATTTCTCTCTCGAGTAATATTAGTTCGAGCGAAATAAATTGTTTACTTTCTTGTGAATTTATCTTTTTTTCTGGTGACTTTTAAAAATAAATCTCACGAGTGATATTTAAATTTAAAGAGCAGAAAATAAATTTCTCTCATGAAACGAGTACAAAAGAGTATTTCATGAGTTTTATAATATTGTAAATCTTAAGAAAATGAAAATTAACTTTTTTATGTGTGAGTGTGTAAACATACATGTGCATTTATGTATATGCTTGTGTAAACTTTAAAGAGTTATGTTTGCCTGTAGATGTTCGTAACTTTTTAAAATGTGGTAAATTTCCAAAAACTTCATTATTATTTTATGGCTTTTTACGATCTTTGTGCACGTGTGCAAATAGAAATATCAATTTTTATTGTAATTGAAGTAAGAAATAGGATATACGATTTGTCAATTAGGTTTTTGTATTAATAAACATTTGTTGATGCGATTTATTTTGTTTTTTTCATAAAAATTTACAGGTCAATAATATTTTGATTTTTTTTTAATCTTTGTATTTTGTAAAAAATAATATTGTATGTAAATAAAATTGCATTAACAAATTTTTTAATATTATTATTTTTTCTAACATAACATCATAATTGCACCATATATGCAAGTTTTTGTTTTGCAAATAAATATTTTTATTTTTGTAAACATTGGTTTGTCGCCATAAACCCATTTTCACCGCATACACATCCATCTTTCATATACATACAGTGTCTCTCATAAGTATTCAAATTTAGGTATAATATAAAAAGAAACTAAATTTAATAACATATTTTGTATGCAAAAATAATAAATTAATTTGTTAAATTCTCTAGACAGTCCTTAGCTTTGATATCACGCTTTTTAAAAATTTAAATATTCATAATAAAGACATTAGAATGGAGTAAAAAAGTCTAAAATTTGGTCTTCATAGCTCCATTTGTTTAATTTTTATAATATTTTTTAATATCTCAATAAATTAATTAATAAAATTTTCCCCTCTAAAAATTTCAAAGTCCTTTTTTTCTGTTAAAATATTATGTAGAAAAATTAGAAATTTGTTATTGTGGAACCGAGTTTCTTTATCTCTATGATAAAGAGTTAAAAAAGTGGAAACTTTGAAGAATATGAAAGGATAACAATCGATTAAGGATATATTGCATTTTTTATCCTTTCATGTTAAAACTCCTTTCTTGGAAATTATATTTTCCTTTTTAATTTAACACAATTATTCAGAACTCTATAGTTATTCTAAATTCTATATATCTTTTAAAAATATCTTTGACATCCCAATAATGTTATCAAAGTAGTTTATTATATAGTTTTTACTAAAAAATACAACAGTGCGAAGGTATATCATGTGCAATTAGTAAACCACGATATACATAAATATTTATGTATATCGTGGTTTTATTTTAGCAAATAAAATATTTATGTTGAATTTTATTAGAATTGCGACATATTGAAGAAAAACTAATTTTCTGAATGTGGGCTAGAGTCAAATAGAGATTAAAGGACTGCACAAGACAACAATAATGCGACAATTTGTTAAACAAATATCGTGTGCGCCATCATAAGCAGGCCTTTAATATGTATATTACAAAATTAAGAGAAGAGATTTATGTCTACATATATAAACGTTTTATATGTAGCTTTTCATCGTGATATTAATGTTTATATTAATTATATTATATTTTACATTAATATTAATACTGCGCTTATCATATTATACTGAATTGGATTTTAGAGTTCGGAACATGCATGTTTTAATCACTAAATCATCATAATCATACGAAATAAAATTTTTAGACCGTTGTCAAGTCTACCCAGTCTATGAAAAAGACCATCGTGAAATAAGGCTGTCAAGGCAGGTGTTCACTTTAAGCACTCCGACATTCGTATATTTGACTATGCTATGCCAACTTACAATTTTAGCGCAATTCAAAAAAAACTTCACATAGGACTTTTTGGATAACAGTTTTTATATTGAAAATTGTTCCCATTTTATGCACAGATTTAAAGATTTCTTTCGAAATATGAGTTAAGAGACTTTATGGGTTATATATGATTAATTATAATACCGTGTAGCCAATGTAAGCATTGCATCCATAACTTCAGGGCTATTTACCTGTGTAAAGGCAACCATCCACATTCGCAAAAGAATTGGCTAAAATTAAGAATTAATAAATCCCCGTTTTTTCCTTTATCCATAAAATCTTAATAAAGAACTAAAAGACGCGGTCCCAATGATACAGTGGAACTCAAAGTTTATGAGTATCAAATCTATGCATGTAGCGCGATTATTCATCGTCGTACGATTTTAAATTAGGGTTCTATAGTTGAAACAAAAAGTCGACTGTTCGACTTTTTTCATTTTATGAAAAGCCGATTTTTCGTCTTTTCGACTTTTTTCATTTAATTAAAAGTCGACTTTTTTCGACTTTTATTAACAAAGTCGACTTTTTTCACAGACAATAGTCGAGTTATCGACTTTTTTGGAACAAAATAGTCGATTTCGACTTTTTTCGACAAAAAGTCGATTGTTCGATTATTCGAAAGTCGATTTATAGAACCCTATTTTAAATGTTATTACAACAACCTTCAAAAAAGATGGAGAGTATATTGTTTTTGTCATTCCGTTTGCAACACATTGAAAAATTCGTGTAAGACCCATAAAAGTATATATATTCTGGGTCCTTATTAGATTCTAAGACGATCATGTCCGTCCGTCTGTCTGTTGAAAACACGATAAAGTCCCATAGAAAGTAGCCAGCGAGCTGAAATTACTGCATAGTTACTTATAGTTGATGCAGTTCGTTTAGTAATGAAAATGGGCAATATCGGTCCACGATTTATCGCCCATAACTGGCTAACGGAAGCATCAATTGCGGTGAAATTCGGCACAAACATGTTTTATGGGGACATAAATCTCTTCGTAGAATATTATAAGGATCGGTTCATAATTGACCCTACCCCCATATAAAGTCCCCTTCAGAAAATGACTTTATCGCTCATAACTGGCTAACAAAAGCACCAATAGCGGTGTAATTCGGCACAAACATGATTTATGAAAACATAAATCTCTTCGTAGAATTTTATAAGGATCGGTCCATAATTGACCCTACCCCCATATAAAGTTCCCTTCAAAAAATGACTTTATCGCTCATAACTGGCATGGAGAAGCATCAATATCGATGAAATTAGGCACAAACATGTTTTATGGGCACATAAATCTCTTCTTGATGGCTAAGAAATTCAGCACAAACATGTTTTATAAGAATTTAAATCTTCGTAAAATTTTATGATGATCGGTTCATAATTGACCCTACCCCCCATATAAGGTCCCCTTCAGAAAATGATTTTAGGGCTTATTACAGTCTCAAAAATGTGAGTACACCAGTAAAATTCTACATAAACAAGTTTTGTGCGAGCCAGAAGCTCTTTATCAAATTTTATAAGCATCAGAAAATGACTTTAAAGTTCAATACTTAAAACTGCGAGTACAGCGATCAAATTCCACATAAACAATTTTCGTATTAGCTAAAATCTCACACTATATTTTCTGTAATTGACCTTACTCCCTATTAGATCCCTTTCAGAAAATAACTTTAACGCTCATTACTGACTCAAAAATGCGATTACAGCAGTGAAATTCTATATCAACAAGTTTTGTACTAGCCAGTGGAAATCGGTCTCTAACTGACTACAGCCTCCATATAAGGCCGCCCTCAGATAGTGACAGTAACGCTCGTTTCTGGCTGTAACACTCAAATAAGACTACAGTGATGAAATTTCACATAGACATGTTTGTATGCGTCCCAACCCTAAGTCCCTATTAAAGTCACCGTTATAAAATTACTTTAAAGCTCATTACTGGCTCAAAAATGCGACATAAACAATATTTGTATGAACAAAAATCGTTCTAAGTTTTAGAAGTATCGATCCATAATTGACTGACACGGGAGTGGGCATAAAAATACGAGTAGATATATGCAATTCAACATAAACAACTGTTATGGGAACTGAAATATTAATGCCGACATTAATGAAGATGGACCGAAAATTACCACTTCACGTTGAAATTCGTATAAAGAACTTCTTTACAAACATAATTTATATACAAACGTTTATTAAAGTCGGTCTTTGTTTGACCTTTATATAAGATTCAGAAAATCACTTTAACGCTCATGTATGGCTCAAAAGTTCTTTCAAATTACAGTAAATTTCTAGGAACTGAAATTTTTCAACTGAATTTGATGAGGATCGGTCGATAACTATCAAACACCCATTTTCGGGTTTCTCCAGAAAAATACTTTAAACCTCATGACTGAATTAAAAATACGAGTACAGCGACATTAGATACAAACAATAATTGATAGGTCTATAATTGACTCTACCCTCCATATAACTACTCTTACAAAAAAAAAAAAACAGTTTATGGTTATAAATATTGGATCAAACTAAATTAATATTTTTAATACGTAATAGCATGGTCCATGCTTAAGCCCTTATTAAAGGCCCTTTTCCAAATATTTCCTTGATGTTCATATTAATATTGGTATAAAAGATTGTTATTGTTTATTTCATCCTTTGATATCAAGGCAATCTGTTCCGATTGGCAGCCGGAAGGTTTTTGATTTGTCTGGTCGGTGAGATACGTACATGCCTCATCATTAGTATTAGGTCTACCTCCAGTTTAGGAAAGTAATGAATCATTTTACATTTTATTTCTACAGCCACAAACACAAAAAAAATACAATTATTTGTTTTGGACAAAAAATTCAAATATGATTTTTCTATTTTGAAAATTTGTTCTTGAAAATTATTTAAATATTTATTAGAGCTTTCTTAAAATACGACCGATACGTTTCACAGTTGACAATATAATTTATTCATCTATATATATAAAATTCTAACGTTACTGACTGACTGACTGATTCATCATCGCACAGCCTAAACGGTTAAAGCTAAAGAGCTGAAATTTGGACAGGGGGTTGGTCTCCCACCAAATAGATCCACTAAGACAGGATTTTTTGAAATTCGAATGTTTAGGGGGTAAAAAAGGGGTAAAAACGGGTAAATTCGGTAACATCATATCTACTAAAAAAGATACATAAATAGTTAAGCTTGTCGTCGTTCATTTAAAAAATAAGCGGGCAGGTGTCTGGTACTTTTTTCAATTTCGGCCCCTTTAGGGAATAAACGGGTAAAAACTGTATTTTGGTACTTTTTTGCACCCCATGTATCTTTTAAACCAGTGAACATTCAAACAATATTTTTGACTTCTTCATAACTTAACGAAAAAATAAAAATATAAATTTAGTACTTTTTGGTTATTCGGATGTTTAAGGGGTGAAAATTGTACCTACTTTTGGTACTTTTTTCATAAAACATTGATTTTGGTTTATTAACTTCTACATTGCTACATGCAACATTTTGGAATAGAATTTTTATTTCGTTAATGGGTAGAAAAAAGTACCAAAAGGGGTACTTGATTTTATTCAAACAAAATGATCCAATTTAGATAAAATTTATAGATTTAGAAACACTGAATATGCTAATGAGGTGATATTTTTTGGTACTTTTTCATTCTTCATCTGGTACTTTTTGAGTTTTCTTTGATATTGAAATCGAAACATGAAATTAATAATAAAGGAACTTTTTGGTACTTTTTCGTTCTACACAGGCATTTTTTTGAGTTTTCTTTAAAATTAAACCTAGAAACATGAAATTAAGCATGTAGAGCCCGGAGTAAATGAGAATCTATAAAAGTGGACTTTTTGGTACTTTTTCGTTCATCAAAAGGAATTTTCTATAATATCGAACCTAGAAACATGAAATTAAGTATGTAAAGCCTGGATTAAGTGAGAACATATAAAAGGGGACTTTTTGGTAATTTTTCGTTCTTCGACTGGTACTTATTGAGATTTCTATAAAATTTAACCTAGAAACATGAAATTAAGATTTGAGTGAATGAAAATTTAAACTGGAATATTTTCTGGTACTTTTTCGTTCTTTAATTAGTACTTTTTGAATTTTCTATAATATTGAATTTAGGAACATGAAATTAAATAAAATAATTCTTTTAGTACTTTTTCGTACTTCACTGGTACTGGTACTTTTAGAGCTTTCTAAAATATTGAATATATAAACATAAAATTAAACACGCAGTATCCTAATTGAACGAAAATTGAAAAGGATACTTTGGTACTTTTTTGATCTTTTGTTAATACTTTTCTATAAAATTGAACCTAAAAACATAAAATTGTATTAAAATCTGTATGCGACTTTTTTTGGTTTCTGGTTGAAAATTAAACATGCGTCATCCTGATTTAATGAAAATATATAAAAAGGCACTGTCGGATACTTTTTCGTTCTTCAACTTTTTTTTAATTTTCTGTAATATTGAGACTAGAATCATAAAATCAAACTTAAAGAGTTCTCTAAAAGGGGAATTTTTGATATTTCAGATATATATACATTTACAATAATGAGCTGTTCAAGCTGTTTTCACTGAGCTTACTCGTTTTTGATATCCGAATTTTCGAACAAATTCTGTCACTTTATTTTTTCATATCCACAATAAAGTTAATTTTATGTAAAATTACATATTAAAAATAAAAAAATACAATTGTAAACGAATAAATTTATTTTAAAATTATATTTTGTTATTATTTTCACTTCGAAATTAGGTTTCACTTTTGTGATGAAAACATTCAATTTGAATGGATAGCATTGCTTATCCTAGACACATCGCAGTGTTGCATAAGCAAATCTTGTTCGAAAAAAATACAATTTCCACATGTTTTAAATCAAATCTAGTAGATTAACTAGATTTGGATGTGTCAAAAATGTATGGGAAATCTACATGATTTCAACTAGTTTTGCCCAAATCAACTAGATTTGCTCAGTGGAAACATAGCATAAACTTAAATTTTTTCGGTTTAGTCTGTCACAATAAAATGTGCAGAAAATACAGTCAACTTACAAATTTTGTCAAAATCACTTCTACTCTCATAATTATTTATTATGATATACGAAATTTTGCGCACATATTATTTTTGTGTACAGAAATGTTACCGTAATTTTTTTCCGATCGGTCTATGTTTGATCATAGCTCCCATACAAGGTTCCCTTCCGAAAATCACTTAAACTCCCATAACTCATTACCTAATTTAGATATTTATACGAAATTTGTCACAGTTTGTATACACAAATGTTACCGTAAAGTTTTTTCTACGCGAAAATCACTAAAACGCACAAAATTCATTACTTAATTAATAATACAACATTTGCCACAAATGTTACTATTGCATACAGAAATATTACCGTAAGTTTTTTCCGTTCGGCCCTCATCTAGTCATAGCTCCCATTCAAGATCCCCACACGAAAATCACTAAAACACACATAACTCCTTACATAATTAAGCCAAAATATTACTTCTTTACACAGAAATGTAAATGTCAAAAATTTTATATCGGTCCACAATTGGTCACTGCTCCCTTTACAAATACACTTAAACGCATAAAAGTCATTTCCAAATAATGATATACATACAAAATTAGGCACAAATATTACTTGTATATACAGAAAAGATACTGTAAATTTGTTTAACGATCATCCATAACTGTTCTTAACCCCTATATGTACTTGTATAATCATTTTCAAACACATTCAACAATGCAAATTATTATAAAGCTAAACCATATTTTAGGGCGCTAATTAAAAATGGTGTTTGTAATGTTTCATAAATTTTGCATTTGTAACACATTTAAAATATTTTAATCTCAGGGTTTTGCTACTCAAAAACTTGAGAAAAATTATTTAACAAATATTTGATCAATTACAAATCTATTAATATAAAAGTAGTTGGTGGAGGATTCGGCACAGCCGAATATAGCACTCTATCATGGTTTCCTTTTTGCATTTCTCTCCTCTCGGCTTTGAAAAAATATTTCATTCTCAGTGATACATTTATATTGACACATACTACTTCCTGTTTACCCTAGAGACCAGTGTTGCCAACTTAGTGCTTTTAGCACTATTTGCGGTGCTTTTTGGTGTGCCAAACGCGGAAAATTTTGCTCATGGTGCCTTTCTTCAAAAAGGCACTAAAGTGGTGCTTTCTAATTTTATGACAGTGCATTTAGTGCTTTTTATACCCAACATATACCCAAGATGAGTGGGGTATATTGATTTTGTCACTTCGTTTGTAACACATTGGTCGTATATATTTTGGGTCCTTATTAAATTCTAAGGAGATCTAATCATGTCCATCCGTCTATTCATCTGTCCGTCCGTCTGTCTGTTGAAAGCACGATAGGGTTAGAACGTAAAGAGCAAACGAGTTAAATTTTTCCACAAATTTTTATATGGTTCAAAATTTCTCTACAATATAAAATCCGTATATTTGAGAGAATATGACAAATTTTGTCGGAGCCACTTTAGTGTCAGTTTGATTATTTAGGATAAAAAGTAGGCGGACTAGCATTAGGCAAAAATTGGTTTATGTTGGAAACTATTACAGTTATAATCATAAAATTTTGCACGAACAACTTTAACACCCATGTAAAAATTTTGGGTGATAAATTGGCGGACTACTCACGAAGGTAGCGGCACCTCCCATATTAATTAAACACAAAAATTCGTTTATCTGGAACATTTTAAAGGAAAAAGGGCGGCCTTATATGGGGAGGCTTGGAGCCCCTACTAGAGTATAACGGGCGGAATTCCAAAGGGGTACTTGGAATCTCCCAAAGTTTTATTTGACTGGAAACTCATACAACTAGATTCTAGATTTTGCACAAATTACTTTAATATTCATCTGAACATTATTAAGTAATAAGGGCGGACTTTCATCTGGGGAGTTTGAAGGCCCCACATGAATTAAATAGAAAAATTAGTATATCTAAGAACATTCTTTACAGGAAAAACTTTGACATTCATGTAAACATTTAGAGAGGAACGTGCGGACTTCCATGGGGGCTTTGCATCATATATATGAAAAAATACAAAATTTCGTATATCTTGGAAACTGTTAGATAATTCAAATTTTTCATTAAGATAGAAATTGGCGAACTTGCAACTATTGTAGTTAGAATTTTTAAAATCGTTAAGTGGGGTATTTATTTATACCAGAGGTAAAACAAAAAAATATTGTGTATCCCAAGGCATTAGAATAAGAATTATTTTATGTATTATTTCATTTTCTGGCGGGGACCTTTTATGGGGGTAGGGCTAATTAAAAAAAGTTATGAATCGAATTTAAAACATCTCCGAAAAAGATAAGCATTTTCATAAGCACATTCTGCTGTATGTGATGTAATTCTTACAAAAACTATAAATCCATGAAAATCATCATACATTCATCAACAATTTCATATACCTCCCATATAAAAGCACATATTCCCGGAAAATTAGTTATTTGTTAATAATTTCCGTCAGAATATTTATATCTTCACAAAATTCTTATATCAATAGAATTTATTAGAGAAAAAATTTTCTCAATTGGTCATAGCTCCCATACAAGGTCCCCTCCCAAAAATCACTTAAACGCAAATAACTCATTACCAAATGAAGATATCCGTAAAAAAATTGATACGAGTACTGCTCTTGTATACGAAAATAATAATGTGAAATTTTTCCGATCGGTCCATTATTGGTCATATCTCCCATACAAGATCCCCTCCCGAAAATTACTTAAACGCAAATAACTAAATTTTATACAAATATAACTTTTTTCATGATCGTTTCATATTTAGTCATATCTCCTATACAAGTCACCAAATAAAGCTATACAAAAATTAGCTCAAATATTAGTTTGGTATACAAAAATTCTATTTCAAGATTTTTCACGATCAGTTCATAATATAGATGCTTTCGAAAATCAAGGTTCTTCCGAAAATAACTTGAACACTCAAAATAAATTACGATGTAGATATAAAATTTTACTGAAATATATCTTCTTTGTACTGAAATGTTACATAAATAATCTTTTACAATAGGTCTATAATTGGTCAAATCTCTCATACTAGATCCTGCCTCGAAAATCTTTTAGTTGAATTATCAATTTGTGTAGAACAATGTTATACATATTTTGAGTTTCCTTAAAACTTCGACACTCATGCATTCATGCAAATTATTAATTAATTAAATTATTAATTATCGCATATCTCAAGCGCAATAAAAATATAAAAGAAAATGGCGTTTGTTAAATGTTTAATTATTTAAATTTTGGGGATTTTTTTTTAAGACATTAGAAAATTTATTTCTACAAATATTTGATCAATTAATAAAAAAGCCGAATATCGCACTCTAACTTGAAATAAAAATTAAAGTGTTTTAAATAAAACAACCAAGGACCTAAAATAACTGTTATCAAATTTTTGGAAATTGAAATAAAATTTAATTAATAAAATTTTTGTTTTGGTAAACAGCTTTTAGTTTGTAATTTCTGTGTTACCACTTTATCGTTTTTTATGCCAAAATCGATTGATTTTTTTATTTATATGCTGAATTTTCTTACGACATTCGAAAAACATATGAAAAATTGTCGTAAGAGTTGTATAGAACTTTTGCATAGAAAATACCAACAACATTGTTATGACTATTGTAGCAGCTGCTGACATACAACGCTACAACATCGATTGTGAATTGAACAAATATACAACTTGATTGTGAATTAAACATCTGTGTATAAGAGTTGCCGATCGTGGATATAAAACATGTTTACATTGAATATCATCGCTGTTCTCTAAATATGTATGCCAGTAATTAGCGTAAATGTAATTTTGTGAAGGGTGCTGACACATTCCGCATGAAATTTGGTATGAATTTTGGTAAGATAAACTTTCGTATAAAAGTTTCTTTCATAACTCATATTTTTAAGCAAGCAATGATCGTTTAAATAATTTTCTGAAGGGGACTTTATATGGGGTAGGGTCAAATATGGACCGTTAAACCAGAGTAGGAAGAGCATTCAAATTGATTTCTGTCTCGAGTGATATTAATTCGAGCGAAATAAATTGTTTACTTTTTTGTGAATATATCTTTTTTCTAGTGACTTTTAAAAATAAATCTCACGAGTGATATTTAAATTTAAATAGCGGAAAAACGAAACGAGTACAAAAGAGTATTTCATGAGTTCTATAATATTGCAAATCTTAAGAAAATGAAAATTAACTTTTTTATGTAGAATTGTGTAAGCATACATGTGCATTTATGTATATGCGTGTGTAAACTTTAAAGAGTTTTGTTTGCCTGTAGATGTTCGTAAATTTTTAAAATGTGATAAATTTCCATAAATTTCATTATTATTTTATGGCTTTTTACGATCTTTGTGCACGTGTGCAAATAGAAATATCAATCGTTATTGTAATTGAAGTAAGAAATAGGACATACGATGTGTCATTAGGTTTTGTATTAAAAAACATTTGTTGATGGAATTTATTTTTTTGGAATTTTTTTTGGAAATTTTGGAAAAAAATTTTGGAATTCCAGTTATTTAAATTGGGTTTTTTTACATTTTTTGGATTTAATTATTTATTTGTTAAAAGGGCATTTTAATATTAGTATTTTTTCTAATGTAACATCATAATTGCATGGTCATATTTAAAATAAATATGTAATTTAATAAAATATTTTAGAGTATTTGAATAATAATAATAATAGCAATACTTCGACAACTATTTAATTATCCCCGTACTCATACAATTATCCCCGTTTCCATACAAAATTCCTACAATAACCCATTAATATCTTTATTAAATATTTATAAATTAGTGTTTAACCCAAATAAAATACTTGGAAATATATGCAAGTTTTTGTTTTGCAAATAAACATTTTTATTTTTTAAAACATTTGTTTGTCGCCATAAAACCTTTTTCTCCGCGCACATATCCATCTTTCACATACATATATACGTACATCCTTCTTAGTAAATTTATTTTTTACCACCGCCATTAAACCGGTTTTCGTGCACACATTTTCTGTATGTGAGTTTTATTCAAATTCTAATCATTTTGATATCTATTGTGAGAGAAATTAAAAAAACAATATAAATAAATATCGCTCATGAAGTGAACATAAAAAATGAAGAGTTTAAAAAAAATATAAAATAAATCTTGTGAAACTGAGTTGTAAAACGAGAGAAATATATAAAATTGTATTCACGAGTGCAAAAAATGCCTACTCTGCTATTAACTTTAAGTATTGCTGTGTGAAAATGCACAAATGCAAAAAGTAGTGTTAAAAAATTAAAGAAGCAATAAAATGTTCATTA
Source organism: Lucilia cuprina (assembly GCF_022045245.1). NCBI lineage: Eukaryota > Metazoa > Arthropoda > Insecta > Diptera > Calliphoridae > Lucilia > Lucilia cuprina. The sequence goes on from NC_060951.1 coordinate 67,334,978, forward strand.
ATTTTTACAATTTAATAAAAAATATGGAAATAAGTAGAAATAGAATATAGAAAGGCATATGTGTGGATATTTTTTAATAAAAATATCAATTCCTGCAACCAGTACACCATCGGAAAGGGTTTTTCTTCAGCTGGAAATATTATAACGGAGAAAAGAAACCGGTTGGAGCCTAAAACTGTAGATAGCATATTATTTTTAAATTCTTTATGTTTGGTAATTTATTTCTTTATATTTTTTAGTTATAATTTTATTAATATTTTCAAAAAATTTTTTGTTACTTATAATTTCTATACAATAAAATTAATATTCATAGTACATATCAACAACTTTAATTTTTTACACATAATTTCATTCATTTTTATACCCTTCACCTTCGTGAGAAGGGTATATATAAGTTTGTCATTCCGTTTGTAATTTCTATAATATAATTTTCCGACCCTATAAAGTATATATATTCTGGATTCTTATAGATAGCGGAGTCGATTAAGCCATGTCCGTCTGTCTGTCTATCTGTCTGTCTGCCTGTCCGTCTGTCTGTTGAAATCAGTTTTTAGAGGACCCCAGATATCGGCGAGATCCGAATCTGCTTACTTATACCTGTTGTATATGAAAGAAAAATGTATGAATATACGACACAACCAAATGCTGCCTATACGTATATTTATTTGGGTTGGAGTTGGTATGAGTATGCTGAATATGATTGTGCGCTTTGTGTTTCACGATACATACTCATACTTGTTTGGTTGCAATACAATACGAATACTATTTTTGTCATTCTCTGATATGTATGGTTAAATGTTGGACAATAATAATTTAATGTTTGTTAATCATTTATACCATAATATTGCTTTATCTCAAAATTACATACAGTGTCTCTCATAAGTATTCGAATTTAGGTATAATATGAAAAGAAACCAAATTTAATAACATATTTTGTATGCAAAATTAATAAATTAATTTGTTAAATTGTCTAGACAATCCTTAGCTTTGATATCACGTTTTATAAAACTTTAAAAATTCACATTTACTTAAATTAATTTAGATTTATTTAAAAAAAGTCCATAAAATTACCTCACAAAAGTATACGAATTTTTTCTGTATTTCATATTTGAATATATTATACGAAACACAAAAATTAGAATCGAATATTTTTTTGCTAAAAATTGTTTTAAGGGGTAACTATCAATCGAATGGATATATTTTTGTACCATTTGGTCCACAATTTTGGGGCATTTGTATCATTTTTTCATATAAAATCATTAAATTACGATTTTTGACCACATTTGCCATTTTTTTTTTTCAGAGATAAAACCAAAATTTAACATTGGGGTTTAATAGATTCCTTGAGGTGTCTAAAAATAATAATTTTTGTTTTAAGGATCTGTTTTTAAACATTACATGATATGTCTTTGGTATCGTTCTTCTGTTTCTAATTAAATTATCTGGATCTTAACACCCTTTTCGTACCACTAGGATTGATATTTTCCGACAAAGTTGGGTAGTATATATTATTGTAGATATAAGCACTAATATATTTTAAATTTTCAAGACATCGTAGCGGTATACAACTCCAAAACATGCCTTAACAAAACGTGATCCTATACTATCCTATATATATTTTAGTTTTTACTACTCATAACATTCATGATTATGTTGCGCATTACAACAACACTGTATGTTCAAAATTTTCTGTTTATTTTGATCATAGTAGATAATTTTTAAACAGATATCAATATTTTTGAGTTGGACCATAATTATATGGTGACATTCAGAGGCCATTGGTTATAAAAAGTATGATTCCACTATATTGAATGGCGTTTCTTCGAGGCATGCTTTGGAGTTGTACACTTACACAATATATTAAAAACTTAAAACTTACAACAGCTTATATATAAAACAATATATAAAAGACGGTTTCCCCCAAAAATTGTGACCCTAGTATTATTAAAATATACTTGAGTTCCAATAAATTGAATTAGCGATAGAAGAATGATTCCAATAATATATCTTGGAACGTTTAAATACAGATTCTTGTAACAAAAAATATTGTTTTAGATCCCCCATGGGGTATATTAAATTCCAATAATAAATTTTGGTTTTATCTCTGGGAAAAAAAAAATACAAATATTGCAAAAAATCGCCATTTTAATGATATTACATGAAAAGATGATACAAATTCCCCAAAATTGTGGACCAAATGGTCCAAAAATATATCCATTCGGTTGATAGTTACCCCTTAAAACAATTTTTAATAAAAAAACATTCGATACTAATTTTTGTGTTTCGTATAATATAGTCAAATATGAAATACAGAAAAAATTCGTATATTTTTGTGAAGTAATTTTATGGACTTTTTTAAATAAATCTAAATTAATTTAAGTAAAAGTGAATTTTTAAAGTTTTAAAAAGCGTGATATCAAAGCTAAGGACTGTCTAGACAATTTAACAAATTTATTTATTAATTTTGCATAAAAAATATGTTATAAAATTTGGTTTCTTTTCATAATATACCTAAATTCGAATACTTATGAGAGACACTGTAAATATAATAAGTAATTTAGGGCACTACCTAAATTGATTGTAATTGCAATAGGAAAAACTTTCAATTAAAAGTAATTTATTTCCTAAGCTTCAATTTTATTTTTAACAAATAATTATATCCTTTCAATATAATTAAATTTGTCCAAATAACTATAAAATGTATTATAATGCTGTTTTGACATTGCGAATTTCCAAACGCATTTTTTTATAAAATACTTTTCAATTACCATTTTTAATTTTTCGTGCTTTAAACAAAATAATTGAAAAAATGTCATACAACCGCAATGCATACACATGCGTTTGCCGCTATAATGTCAAAGTTTGTTGTTTGTTGTCAAAGTTTGTTGTTTACTTTTTTATATTTAAAAATTTCCGTTAAACGAAGAAACACTTCGTTAATATTTTAAATTATTTATGTAAAAATCTAAAAATACCAAGCATCTCGTAAACAAATAATATTTTATTTAAATAATGGCATAATTGGTATGTATACAAATATGTTATTTAGGAAAAATATGTTATTCTGGAAATTTCTTCTATTAAATATTAACCTATTAAACAATATTTGTTCAATTCACAATCAAGTTGTATATTGTACCTACTAAAGTTTAGTTACAGTAATTGTGAACAGATCTTTGCCGCAAGTCATAAGTTTATGTTCTCAATGAAAAAAAAAAAAAAAAAAAAACAATCAAAACAAATACACATAACAATGTCAAAAGAAAAAAATCAAAAAAAATTAAATTAATTAATAATGCGAAATAAACCAAATTAATTTCTTTGAATTTTCAATTCTTTTATTTTCTTTATTCCACATTTTAAACTAATAATTAAACTGTTTTTAATAAAATTTTAGTTTTTTTGTTTTTGTAAACAGCTGTTTGTTTTTGATTTCAGTGTTACCACTTTATCGTTTTTTATGCTAAAATCGTTTGAATTTTTGTTTATATGTTGAAATAAACAAATGGCAACACTAAAATTTCTTACAACATTCGAAAAACATATGAAAAATTGTCGTATGAGTTGTATAGAGCTTTTGCATAGAAAATACCAACAACATTGTTATGAGAATTGTAGCAGCTGCTGACATACAACGCATACAATGCTACAACATCGATTGTGAATTGAACAATTGTTTTATATTAACATAGATATATAACGTGATTAACTAAAAAAATCTCTTCTGGAATACTTTATATAAAGAAACACATATGAAGAATTTTGCCGAACAGCGGCAGCTTACTTTTACATATGGCTTCATTTTGAAATCTATTAAATGTTAACAAATTAAACAATATTGTTTTACATATACACTCTAAAAAATGCATGTAATATTACTTGTATAAAGTAAGCAAACTTTTATGTTAAATGCCCGAAAATGCGTAAATTTAAACACAATATGGGTAGCACAAATGCTTATACATTTCTACATAAAAATACTCTCGAAATATAGTATTTTGGGTATTTAGAATCATGTTTATAATATAATAAACATTTTAACATTAAAATTACATGCATTCTGTTTAATATTTGGAAACATTTGATTTTAAACACAGAAGTGTAATTGTACTTACTCTGAGCAATATTGAAATTGATAGATTTTATATTGAAAAAATAAAAAAATTATCATTAAAAATTATTTTGATAAGATTTTTAGTAATTGCGGCCTAAAATGTATTTAAATCCTAATGGAACGTCTGTGCGAAAACAATATAAACTATAGAAAACAACTGCAAGAAAACTTAAAGCAATTATTTCAAATTTGACCGAGATCTGTTCGCCAAAATTTACCATTTGGCTTAGGTGGTACTATATTTATAGGATTAATGGGCAGATAAGTTCTCAAATATTTTCTCCTTAATCTTTTTGTCATATTTTGATATGTATCCTTGTTTTCAGAATAGATGGAATAGCGTTCAACTGCAATTATATTTTCAATTTCGGCATCCTCTACAAGTATCAACAATATATAAACATAATTCGCTTTCTCGGATGCTGGAGTTTATTTTATTAATTTTAAGAGTATGAATTATGATTTTTTATTAATTGAATTTAAATCCTTGTACGTGTATAATAAAACATTAGTAAAAACGATTCCCTTAAATTGTATTTTAAGAATATGAAGTGGAATATTATTATATTTTCAATACAGTAGGTGCACATATTCGTATGCAACTTTAATTAATTTATGTTTACCTTTACATATAAAATCATTTTTTTTAAACACAAAAAATTTAAAATTACATATAAAAATGTAAACAATAACAAACATCGACAGCTACGTAAACCATTCGAATTAAGGAAAAAACTAGTAAGAGTGCTATATTCGGCTGTGCCGAATCTTATATACCCTTCACCATAGTGTATTTTAAACATATTAGTTTTATAAATTTTTTCCCGGCTACATTATTAAAAGCAAAACAAAATGAACAAAAATAACGCTAAACGAAATAAAAAACAAAATACACAAGACATCATAACCAACAGACATCTAAACATACATAACGAAAAACAAGTAGGAAAGTATAGTCGGGCATGGCCGACCATATAATACCCTACACCATGACTATATTTAAATTTTTTTATAAAGAATCTTTTATGTTGAATATTACCATAATTCCAAAATATTTAAGCAAATATTAAGCAAAAATGTCTAAATTAGTCTTTATATAGGTCATATATGGGCCGATCCTCGGAAAATTTGGGAAAAGGATATATTTTTAAATAAATAACAGTTAATTTTGTTGAGTTTCATTGCGATACAAATGGTTACAAGTCAATTTTAGACGTTTAAGACATTTTTTGAAGGGGGTTTGTATGGGGCTAGGGTCAAATAAGGGCCGATCCTTACGAAAATCTGCAGTGTCATTTATACTTATATAAGACTTATTTGTGCCAATTTTTAGAGAGATAAAATAATATTTGACGTAATTATGGCATAAAAAGTTCAAATCGGGAGGTACGGTTGTATGGGGGCTAGGTTAAATAATGGACCGATTTCAACCATTTTCAATAGGCTTCGTCCCTGTCCAAAAAATATGCTTGGTCCAAATTTCATCAAATTATCTTGAAAATTGCGGCCTGTACCTTGCGCACAAGGTTTACATGGACAGCCAGCCAGCCGGACAGACGGACGGACGGACATGTCTTAATCGACTCAAATGATTCTGAATCGATCGGTATACTTTAAGGTGGGTATTGGACCAATATTTTTGTATGTTACAAACATAAGCACAAACTTATAATACCCTCCCCACTATAGTGGTGTAGGGTATAAACACAGAAAAACAAAATACACAACTCAATGACGCCAACAGCATCCAAACATACAAAACAAAATACACAGCTGAATAAAACCATATACATCTACACACACGTGTACATCTTTTTCTAATATACTGTGTTGTTGTTGCTTATTTAACAAAGCATGAAAAAAATATGACATTTTTTGATGAAATTTTTAGAGGTTGTCTCGGATTTTTGCTCATATCTCCGTTATTTACCGACCGATTTTGCTGATTTTAAATAGCGATCTTCTCGAGAGCATGTCTAACATTACCATAATTCCAAAATATTTAAGCCATTTATTGATAAAAAACTAAAATTTCTAAATGAGGCTTTATATAGGTCAAATATGGGCCGATCCTCGGTAAATTTGGGAAAAGGATATATTTCTAAATAACAGTTAGTTTTGTTGAGTATGGGAGCTAGGGTCAAATATAGGCCGATCCTTACAGTGTCATTTATACTTATAAAAAACTTATTTGTGCCAATTTTTAGAGAGATAGCAGAATATTTGACGTAATTATGGCATAAAAAGTTCAAAAGTTTTACAAACGGAATGACATCTTATTTATGGTGGTTATAATAAATAAGTACATTTTCTAATACAACTGTTAGCAAAATTTTTGCTAGTATGAAATTAAATTTTGCGATCTATTTCGCTTTTTATGAAAACAAAAAGAAAAAACAAACATTTTTTATCGTTCAAAAAATTTATATGGAATATTCTTCATACATTTTTTACGTTAACGAAAGTTTCGTTTTATAAAATCAGGGGGTATATTTAAAAAAAAAAAAACATAAAAATTACATCTTAAAACTAACTTCAGAAGGCGTAAATTTGAAATCTAATCAAATTGACATCCCGCCTTTGTTCAAATCATCACTTTTTCGGGAGTTAGTTGGAGTAAATTATACTTCTTCTTCCCATCTTTCTGAGTTCTTTTTTGGCCTACTATTCAATAGCACTAATCTTGGAGCAGATTTTACCCAAATAGATATTTGAGTTGGGTCACTAGACACGAATATGTAAGATAGGGCAATTTGCGTTTTAGATGACGATATGCTAAATTGAGATTGAGATTGAATATGATATGGCGATGAGAGTTGCACTGACATTAAATTTTTTAAATCTTCTATTTTGCGGTATATTTTGGTCCGATTATAAACTAACATAAAATTTACTTAATAATGTAATTCAAACACTTTTTTGCTTAACACTCACACTTAAACACTCACAATTAAGACTGAACAATAAAATTAATTAACCTCCACCTACGTATGCTTTTGAATACGAGTACTTTTGCGTTTCCTTACTTTAATTGAAAAAGTGAATAAATAAGAGCAAACAAAATAAAAAATAAAAACAACACTTAACATTTGCAGCAATCAAATAAAAATTAAATACCGTAATTTTTAATGAATACAATAAAGGAGGAAAAGAAGAAGACAAAACAAGTAAGAGTTCTCTATTCGGCTGTTCCGAATCTTATATACCCTTCATCATGGTGTGTTAAATAAACAGTAAGACTTATACTATAACAATTCAAAAAGCTGCAACAATTTCAAAAAGTCCCCTTTTATATATGTTTTCTAGGGACACTACGTACTTACTATTTAAAGAAATAAAAAATACTAATCGAAAAACGAAAAAGTTCAAAAAATATTGTATAAAAAGTACCTGCTAAAGATCGAAAAAAAACACCAAAAACTTTTCCAACAGATTTTTATTCTCTCAACACACAGCATCATTGGCAAGGTGTTGTTCTTGCTCTGTTTTGTTGTTAATTATTTTTGTCTAAGTATTTATGGACCGATTTCACTGATTTTAAATAGGAAAATTCTCGAAAGCATATCTGACAGAATGCAGTTAAAAGTACTATTAGAAAAAAATAGTTCTCGTACAGCTGAAAACAGTTCGTCTCAAAAGCCTATTCACTATTCCTTTTTTTAGTACAAAAATGTAATTGAGATCGTGTAAAAAAGATGTACTGTTCTATTAACATTTTTTGAAGTTTATTTGTAACTGGTTTAATAAAATTAAATGTTCAATTAAATTTTGAAAAAAATATTATAAAAACAACAAAAAAGTGGAGGAAACAGTTCATGAAATGTTTAGCTGTAGGTCATCCACTCCGTTTATAAATGTCATTGTGAGTTGCTGTTTTTAATAAACAAGCAAACCCAACGTTCTATACTTTATAGGGTCGCAAATTTATGTTGTGGAAATTACAAACGGAATGACAAACTTATATATATATATACCCTTTTCGCGAATGTGAATGCTATAAACATAGTTCGGATTTGGCTGTTTTTTCCTATTATAAAAATTGTTTATATCTCATTGGATAAATAGGATTTTAAATAAGATTTTTATTAATTACCCAATATTACACTTTTCAATCGATTTCCGACACGTAAGTTTTAGACACTAGCGAACAAATTAATAAAAGTATTATTTACTGTTGCCAACTTTTCTTTTTGTGCCTTCATATAACGCTTTAATCATACGTGTATAAGAGACATTGGCCACATATCACATTGTATGTCTCAACGTAAAGTTTTTTGACTGTGTTGAAAAAACATAAGAATTGAAGGTCAAAGAAAAAGATTAATCATGATCAGTTTTGATCTGAGTGCAAAGACATGAAGTCGAAGTGCTTTACGTGAGTACCTGGCATGTTGCCCTATCTCACGGTGGTACTTTTGCAACCACTGGGTGAGTAAAAGTAAACAACTCGCCAGTGCCCCTTTGTGTATGTTACACGCAGGTTGCAATTTTTGTATATGAGTTACCGGTCCATGTACAGACACTTTGCTCAAGTACTCGAGCTATCTAATCTCTATCCATAGAAGTCACTTTGGGGAAAGACAGGTGTCATGAACAAGGTCAATCCACCCCGACATAATCATAAAGACCCACTTTAATAAATCAAAGAGACGACCTTGCACCACGTTCATCCTTCCATTCTTGTTAAATTAAACATTCTAACACATCACTCCATTAACTCCATCCGTTAAATCCGTCAGTTACTACATTCTCTCTATATAATACGAGTAGATATCAGAAAACTCCACCTCGTGTAACCAATTATTATAAGCTCAAATCCAACATTTTATTAATCCCCTGGACTAGGCCAGGCAGTAAATTGTCAACACTAATTTATAGTGCAGAGACAAGACTGTGGAGAGTTTTAACGTGAGCACCTGCCTAGACGGCCTTATCTCACGGTGGTCTTTTTTTATCTACTGGGTAGACTTGAGAACAGGCTACCATCGCCCTTTTGTACTTCAATGAAGAACTCAGGTGGAAATTTTTGGTCATTGGCCGGTCCATGCACAAGTACTTTGCTGGAATACTCGAGCTATCTAATCTTTGACCATTAAATGGCCTCTGTTGATTCGTCAATAGCACCTAGAGTCGTAACCGGTGGACCGAAGTACGATCCATCAATAAGCCGTAGACATTGTTCTTTCTCACAGGGAGAAATTCTGTGGTAATTCTGATATGAACAGAGTATACTCTGAACATATCCGGACAAGGAAGGAAAATTCAATGGTATTATACCTTTCATCCATCATCATTCAACCCAGCACACATCTCATTCATACGACACATTCATAAGAGAAAAACATATTCATTAGGTAGACGGGTGGGGTAAGGCCCCGGGGTATCTGTTGTGTTCGGAAACAGCACCGAACTTATCCCGAAATATTGACTATTATCATGCATCAGTCTTTTAAGCGCCACTTACTCTCCCCGCGAATTTAGGTTTAAACCACAGCCACTACGTGGATCCCCAAGGAACCTCAACCAACTGACCAGCCAGGACATAGTCCTCGGTCAACTGGCCACCCGTAGTACCAGATTATGCGGTGCTCTGGTTTGACCTCTGGCAATCTATGCAAGGACTAAGCCAAGCAGTAGACTGTAACAAATTTTTCAGTCCCGGCCAGACTGGAGGTTTTGGCCACCTCTTTATACCCCGGGATTTCAATAATACCAAGGCGGAGGTCTCGCCAAAGTAAGATGCCCCCGGAGGGATGAATGCAGAGACAATGAACAGTTATTATCTTTCATTACTTTTAAAGTTATTTGATTTTTAAGTTAATTGACTTTAATAAGTTATTTAAGACAGTTCTCGCTAAATATTTTGTTGTGTGAATTTTAAAATAAAAAATGTTTTATATTTTAATATAATTCCATTCCAATTTTACTGAAGATACAAATGAGCAGCAGTATTTAAAATATTTATTTCAATATCTATTTAATATAGAAATAAAAGTATTTTTTTAAAAGTGTTTTTTATTTTTCATTTCAAGTTTTTAGAGTGATCTTCGACGGACCGGTTATTTAACCCTACCTGTCTATTGGACAAGATACTTGGTAGGTCAAGCTTATGTTAAAATTTTTGGGTTGTTGGGTGGCTAGGGGCTACCAAAAGGTGTATGTCAAGTGCTTAGTTAGGGACTGTCCCGTCGAATTGCTAGGTAGAATCTACCTTATTTGCATACGAAGAGTACTTTCGTATAATGACGAATGTACTATTCGTACATCACCACCCATGGACTACTTTTTACTAGCTCTTGACAGTCTCATTGTAAGCTGTGGAGTGACTATTTACTTCCATGTAGGAAAAGCCCATGTTAAAATGGCTAGTGGCCATTATAAGTGGTATGTCAAGTAGTTCGTTCGGGACTGTCGGTTATAAGCCGAATTGCTGGGTATACGTTTTTTCACTAACACAATCAAAAAATTTACAGTTTAAGAGCAACTATTTGATGAGTATCCATTGTATGAATAAAGTTTTATAAAATGTTGAAAACATCGAAATTTTGAAAATAAATGCAAGTGTAAACGAAAGTAAGTAAATGAATAAAGAAAATTTATTATTTCGATAAGATAACATAAGAAGATAGGAATGAATGGTTAAATTTACTGATAACAAAAATTGTACTGAAATTATTGTATTATGTGATTATTTATTATGGACAGATTCAAAAAATTATAATTATTAAATAATAGAAACGATTCACAGTATTACATTGGGGACATTTATTTTTAATATGCTTGCAATAATTGATACAAATAGTTCATAAAAAACTTGTTCATGTAAAATTTAGTTCTTATACTGGATTTTTAAGCGAGTTATGTATGTTCAAGACATTTTTTGAACGATCCTCATATTTTACAAAAACATTTTTTTGATGGTGGGTTTTAAACATGTTAAGTAGCTGTTGAAATGCACGCATTTGTCTACTTAAATTACTCATCGAATACATATATTATTATAAAAGCCTGAGCTTCCACTTTGAAACCTACTGAGAAATTTAAAATAGACTGAGATTTAACTAGGTTACTGGCATATACGTGCATTAATGGACGCAAACCCGTTTTTACCCGTATCTTAAGATTTTGAAGGTGTTTGGCAAGTTTGATTTTATTCGTTATTTGTTCGAAAAAATCTAATATTTTTTTTAAATTATTCGACTACTCGAATAAAAAATATATTGTAAGTTTTTATTCGGATAATTTTAAACACGAATAATTGACAACCCTATAAAACATACACGGCCTTCATTGAAAAAGATTATTTAAGAGAGAACTTTTTAGTACTTTTTTTATCTCTCAAATTATACTTTTTGAATTTTCTAAAATATTAAACCTAGAAACCTAAATTAATCTAAAATATCTAAGTGGGATTCTTTCATACTTTTAATGCTTCAATTGGTACCTTTTAGATTTTCTGTAATTGGAAATCAGATTTGTTTTAATTGTTATGATTTCGAACACATGTTCTCAATATTACAAAAAGCAACATGTTAACGGAGTATCGAGAAAGCGGCTAGAGTGAGATACATAGAAAACAACTGAGTGCCTGGCTTCAAACATTAGTTATTCACCCCAAGAGTGACACTCCTTGTACATAAGATTCAAAATACTAAGGCAACCACCAAAGCCGATAAAGTTTCAGAATAAGTCTAAAACTAATTGGACATTGTCGAGGCCTTACTTATGAACCGTTTAGGTCATTACACTTTTCAATGTCGAAATAAAGAGGATATAGATGCCATAGTGGAAACGTTCACAAGTGCCCTGGTTGAATCGTTCGAGGACAGCTTCCCTCTGCGAGAGCGGAGATCTGCCCGGGAAAAATCCTGGGCAACTGGGGAGATCCGGAACGGGGGCACGGCGTAAAAAGACCGCAGTATAGTATCATATTAAACTTGGTGCAGGTCCGGATGGCATTTTCCCGACACTTTTGCAGATGGAGGCGGGACTGGTTTCCGTACATCTCTCACAAATATTCACTTCATGCTTAAAATTGGCATATACCCCAGATAAATGGCAAGATGCAAGTGTAATATTTATATCCAAACCAGGAAAACCTAGCTATGCGACACCTAAGTCCTATCGACCGATAAGTCTTACGTTCTTCCTACTTAAAACCATAGAACGGATAGTCGATAGCATGGTTAAAAGCAGTATACCATATAAAGACCTTAAATATAAGCAGCATGCTTATGTAAAGGGACGATCGGTGGAAACAGCTTTAAACGAAGTCATCCACTACATAGGTTAATCTTTCGATAGAAAACTGTATACACTGGCGGTATGGATTGACATCGAAGGCGCTTTCAATAACGTGCACACTGATACACTTATCCAATTCCTAGACCAATTTTATGTTGACCGTTGATCAACTACATGATAAGGAACAGATGGATAAGCTGCGAGATGTACGATATAACTATCATAAATAAAAATACCACAGGGTGTCATTTTGTCACCTTTAATCTGAGTTACCACGATTAATAGCCTCCTAAGGACCCTAACCGAGAAAGGACTTAGACCTGTTTGCTGTGCAGACGATGTCGTAATATATTTTTAAAGGGAATGGATCCAAATTACTTGTGTAGAAGAGCTGAGGGGGCTCTGAATACGTCATTGAGCTGGGCTCAAACGAGAGACCTCATTGTTAACCCGGCGAAGACGGAAATCTGTATTTTCACAAGAAAGACAAAAATTTCTATATATACTGAACCTTGCTTCCTGGGCAAGAAGATACCGGTGACAAAGTTAAGTACTTAGGTGTAATACTTGATCGGAAATTAAAATGGAGACACCACATAGAGGATAGGATCAACAAGGCACATCGGTGCTGGGCGATATGTAGAAGAACCATAGGCATGAAATGGGGTCTTAGTCCTACTATGACAAATTGGCTTTATAAAAGTGTAATTAAACCAATTCTAGCTTATGCTTCAAAAATCTGGTGGACTGCTTTGGACAAAAAGTTTAATATCAAACTACTACAGGGAGTTTAGAGTACATGCTGCCATGTGTACTACTTCAACCAAGGCTCTGGAAACGTTCCTAGATATTCCACCCACCAGGCCTATCGGGAGTAGTCGGCAACGAAAGGGCGAATGTAATAGCTTTAAAGGGAAGGGAGCTCAATGTAGTTAACCTGACAAACACAAAACCATTTGACGCAACAAAAGCTGAATTAAAAATATGGATGAGAGAATCCCATAAGGCGTTTGGAATAATGAAACGGTAAGTAGAACCACAAAGATTCTATGAGGTGGCCCTGATGAGAGCAAGACGAGAAATCTCCTCAAAATGAGCAAGACTGAGGTTAGTATGATGGTACGTATTCTGAGTGGACACAGGAGTTTTTGTAGACACCCATACAAAATTGGACGTGAGAATCCAGACGAATGTAGATGTGGAGAGGACAGTGAAACTCTGGAGCACTTTTTTTGCCACTGTCAGGCAATCGTCGAAGTTAGAACTAAATATGTTGGAAGTGATGTTATTCCGGAAATAACATTTTTAACCAACACTGATTGGAAGATTCTTAGGAATTACGTCCAGGAAACTGAGTTTCTTAACATGGAATACATTTAGTGAACAATTTTTTTCACAAATTGGAGCGCACGATAGGCCCGACAGTGGCCAAGGTTTTGATGTAGTATACATCCTCCTATCAACCTAACCTAACCTAACATTTAGGGAACTGAGTAAAACTTAATAAATATTGAACTTACTGAATGCGAACTTATTCACTAATAAATTTGGATATTATTTACTATAAATAGAAAAAACAAAATCTTTAATTCAATTAAAATTTTCTATAAAAGTTAGCCAAATTTTGGTTAGGGTAGCGAAGCAAGAAGGGTAATCTTGTGTAAGATAGTAGGTTGTAGATAATACGGTTCAACTTACCAAATGTAAAACTGTGTTGACTACTTCACGATTTGTAACTTGACCAACTTCGATGAGACCGATTAGTACAGCAAACTTTAAATTATCAGCAGTAGTCATTCTCACAATTTCATCCGGCCGTTTAATTTCACTAAACGGCGGACGAATTAAGTCCGCCATGATGAATCGTTTATCGTGTTTAACAAAGAGAATAAATTTTAATTAGTTTTCTTTAAATCTTGTTTCTATCTTATTAGGTAAATGGTCTCTTCCATCAAACACAAAAAAGTTTAAGCATTTACCGTGGAAAGCATTCTTGCATACTTTATTTATATTAATTTGTCTTATAAATTTTTTATTATTGTTTTGAATTAAATTAAGGAGATAAGTATCAGGATTCAAGCAAGGATAAATACATATAACACTTTTTAGAAATCACATACACATTCAATTTCGATGGTTTGAAATGGCAAATCACAAGCACTATATTCAATTTTAATAATTTTAGAATTTAATTAAATATGTTTATTTAATAAATAGTACATACACAACATTTTAACATTGTTGTTATACTGGTTTACGGGTGATGATTGAACGTATACTCAAAGAAATTTTGACACTGCAAAAAAATATATGTTTATTTATTACAAATCTCTGTAAAGACAAAAAATATAACTATTATTAAAAAGATATTAAAATAAATATTAACTTCATTAAGTTTTACTTAGTTTTCAAGAATTCTGACATTAGAGATTATAAAATGTGCTATAACTAATACTAACACTACAAACAAACATGAAAAATAAACATGAGGCAAAACAACTTTAGTTTGCTAACATGCATTTTATTGTTCAGATGAAAATTGTAGTAAAATTTTCAGTCTAATATTGATTTATCTTGATCTTAGACAATTAATTAGGACGATTGCAGTGTTATGGTATATAAGTATGTATATTAGAGTGCTTAAAGCTTGTATGAAGAAAAAAAATTATCCGATAGAACAACACCCTCCCCCCCTCCTCTGAAAACTGTGTCATGCAAAAATTGATAGAATAACGTTAACAGGTGCCGCAATGCCTACAAAAGTCAAATCATGCTAAATTAAAATCTTATGGGTAAAATATGATCTAAAAAATCGATGCCTAAATTCTTAAATTTGTTTGAAACTTATCTTATTGATGAATTTATACGACACACCACAAAAAACATGTATTTGCATATTTTGGTTTCCCTGCTTAAAACTATCCTAAAATAAACCAGTAAAGCAATAAAATGTAGTTCTGTACGGTTAAAGTTTAAAGTTATTTTTAGATTGCTGTTATTTTAGATTGCATTTTAAGTATGTAATACTATCATAAAAAGTAAAATTGTCACGTTTTCGTTCCGAAAAATAGAGCCACATCCTCTTTCGAAGTTTCTTTTTAATTAAAATGCCACCAATGAAGAATTGATTTGGAAAAACAAACTGAAATTTTGTATTGATCTATTGTGAATATAAAACTTTTATTTTTGCAATAATTTACGCGTGGCTATTCGCAGTTTTAATGAAATTTTAAATTAAAAATTTAACAATTCGTCATGTTCAATTCGAGGCCGCAGAAAAATTATATATTATATTTCTTATTCAGCATATTATCATTAATTATAATTATAGGATATTTACAGTCCTATCTTCTCTCAATCCGAAATAGATACTATGTTCCAAAGAAGAAAAAATAACCCAATACCATTACGTATCCGCCACCATGTTCAATGATCTTCATAGTACATTGGGGACAAAATTCAGTGTAGGAACGTCAACGTACAGCTATATAGATCATATCAGAATAAAATAGACTTTTTTACATCTGACCACAATATATTACCATTCCTACTCAAGGGGAGATTTCAAATGTTTTTGAAAAGTTTTATTTTTTATTTCAGAATCTTTAAAGTACCATATAATACTTCTCTACTAATTTTATCCCTTAAATTATTTTGTATACATGAGAGGTCTTACTATTAAGCTGGCAACGTCTAAGCTATATTCCCTTTTAAGGTTACACGAAGCACACAAAATTGTCATAACCTGCATAAGTCTGATTTTTTTCGCTTAAAAAAATATATATTTTTTTTTTATTTTTTCTCGATATTTTTTGGCTTAAACTTATATTTTACAGCATCTTTTATTACTTTTTTGGAACACATAATTATTTCATCAGTTTGTCTATAGCCCTTTCCTGGATCAAGGAGTGTTTTTACCATTTTTCTGCTGAATCGCCTCTGCCCCTCTTTGTATTCAAAATTATAATTATTTAATGAGATTCTTTCAAAATAATAATTAAAAGTATTAAACTTACTATTTACCTAAATCGATGTCAATTTGATAATTGTCTACAAATTGTTAAATTAAGCTCGATTTCAATTTGAAAATTGTCTACAAATTGTTAAATTAAGCTTAATTGAAAATTTCATTAGAATTACGAATAGCGACGCGTAAATTATTGCAAAAATTATGCTTTTATATTCATAACAGATCAATACAACATTTCAGTTAGTATTTCCAATTTTATTTTTGTAGGGTGGCTCTATTTCATCGAACATCACTGTATATATTTTTAATATATACAGATTTAAACAGTGCTGAATCTCTTCCAAAATGTGTGTAATACATATGTAGGTATTTTGTATAGCAAACTAAGAAATATCTTTTTTTATTTTTGTTTTGGAAACCAAATTATTCTAAAAAATATTTAGCACAAGTTTTAAAAAAAGTCAAAATGCTTTTTGTAACAATATTCTAAATCTAGTACTAAAAGTGCTAAAATGGCAACACTGTACACATCCATTATTCATTTTTTACTTCTGTCTCACTAGCAAAACTTTAATTTACTACTACTACTCCACTCTCTAAAATCTACAGGGAGTGAAGAAGAATAAATAAAGAGAGTAAGTAATTATTCTCATTTGTTTTGTAGTTAAAATTATAAAGACAGCAATTTATGATTGCCAGACCATTTCAAAATGTGACTAAACTCATATTGTTTTTACAAAAAGTATGAAGAGTGATAGTTTAATATGTCACTTATCTTTTATTCTATTTTGAATTCAGTTGACTTTTTATATTAAATACTTTTTCTTTAACTAAGAAAAAAAATAGGCCTCAAAACTTTTAATATCTTTCAACAAAATTATATGGCAACACTAGAAAAATTAAAAAAGATGTTTTATCTTTTTTTTACATGTACTACTAATAAGAATTAAGATATAAAATAAAACATTCCAAATTTTTATCTGAAATATTGTTTGCTGCATTTTTATCTTCTAATGATTACTATGATTTAGGCAACAATTTTATATCACTTGTTATGTTAATGTTAACCTCAGAATAAATTTTGTTTGTAATAAAGCCGGAAAATTTTTATTATAACACAATTTAATTTTTTAATAAATACACGACGATTTATATAATACTGAATATGATTTTATTCAATCAATGATATTGAATTGTAAAATATTATTTTGCCATTCTCAATAAGGGAAAAATCAATGAATGGGTACCATGAAACGTAATAAAACGAAAAAGTACACAACACAAAACACGAATCCAACTACCAACCAACCACTGTTTTCTTTCTACAAATTTTCAACAACGACAATGATAACAAAAATACTCCCTTTTTGTTAACTAAACTTGTTTTTTTCTATTTTAACAATCGATATTTGTACATATTAAATAAACAGTTTTTCCATTTTTTAATCACCTATAGAAGTAAAATTGAAGATAGATATAATATATATTTATATCTTTTACTAATTTTATTTATTATTGGTTGTTTTTCATTATTTTTTAACTTTCTCCTTTGAGTTCGAATACAAACACACACAAACACACATGCAATCTCTAATAGAACATCTCTTTTCTTTACTAAAGAAGAAACCAATCGAAACGAAACGAACGAAACAGGAGAGAAAAAAATCATGCAATTTATTTTTTCTTATAAGCAATTTTTGCCAGATATTCTCCACGTTCTTTTTTATTACTTTATTTTATCAAATTGACAATCACCTTCAATATGTTGTTACTATTTGCACAATTAAATTTGTTTTTTCTTGTCATATGCAACTACTACTGATATTTATTTGCCAAAAAAACAATAACTAGATAAAAATTATTCTGTCGGCACTTCTCGCGTATTTTATCGAAAAAGAACAGACCACGAACGGCACTCACGAATGACTAAATTCTTATTAGTCTACCACCTTTTCTGTATTGGTTTTGTCAAACAATCTATTTGCGTTGCCAGACGTTTTGTATGAACAGCATATCCTAATTCAAAAGTTAAAATATCTACTAAAATTTCGTAATCAAAATATGTCCCAACTATGCAGTATTCGAAAAAAATTATCATATCGTGCTTAATCCTCTGGGACCGACGTGTATTTTTTATAACTATTTTACTGACGTGGTGTCTACTAGACACCATTTAATGAAAACTTATATTTTCTAAGATCCGGATTTTAAACCTACTTATTTCTGTTTATAGTTTAAGGGTCTTGGTTGTTATTTATTATAATATTTTTAAATGCATGTTAAACTGTGTTTATTAACAAGGTACAAATTAAAAAATAAATTTTTTCTGATTTTTTGGTGTCTGTCAGACTACCACGTCAGTCCCAGAGTGTTAATAATCAATTTATATGTACTACTAATATTTTCCATTGGCATATTAATATACATATGTATAATTAAACCCCGAATATCAGATACAAATGTATTAAGTATAGAATACATTTTTATTGCGATAAGCTTCTATTTTTTTAAGATATGGTTCTTGACGAACATTGAAATTAGTGGTTCTTAAATCGAATTTCCTACAATAGACTTTTTTAAACTATGGTGATTTTTAGAGTTAAAGAATTCAGAATAACTGTAATTTCACTAAAAAAAATATTAGAAAGGTTTCTAAAATAAAAAAGGATTTTGTTACAATAAACAACTAACTCAAAAACTGTTTCTATAAACGTATTTATTTTAAATTTGTTCAAGTTATTTTTATTTAACATGATTTTATTTTTCTACCTTTTTGTAGAATTTTGGGTTTACTTTTATTTTATATCTGGATAAAAAAATATAACTTTGTCATTCCCTGTGAAATATTCATTTGAGAACCTGCAAAGTATATATATTATGCGTTTGTTATCAAATTCTGAGTCGATTTAGCTATGTCTGTCCGTCAGTGTAAAATATGCTCACTATGTATACAAAAATGCTATTGCAAGAAAATATATTTCTACAAATATTTGATCAATTAAAAAAGTTTTAATATAAAAGCAGCTGGATGGGGGTATTTAAGATTCTCTGCCAAATATAGCACTCTTACTCTCTTGTTCCTATTGTTATTTGATTTATCAAAATATGCCAAATGTCATTATTGATTTTGTTGCAATTTTTATCAGCTACGCTATTTTAAATATCAGTTGACATCGACACTACTTAACAGTGTTGATAAATGTTTATAGTTGAAAATCAGTCAGAATTTCTGAATATTTATGTATTATTATGTGTTTTTCTATGATTATCAAATACTGAAAATATACAGAACATTTTGAAGTTTTTTTGCAAAGAATAATTTAGTTGTTTGAGTCACCTCTGACTCCTTTGTGGTTAACCATCAATGAACTCAAAAAGTTTTAATATTTTGAATTTGTACGTGTATAATTATTGTAATAATATTAATGCAGTTTTCAAATGAATTTGAGTAACTTATATTCAGTATTGACTTTTTACAATTTATGAAAAGTTGATTTTTCGACTTTTTATTCAATAATTCGACTTTTCGATTTAGTAAAAGTCAATTTATTGAATAAACAAATTATTTAACTTAATTAAAAGTGTTGGAAAAAATTAATTAATAAAAAATAAATATTATATAATGAGTTCAAATTTATACTTTATAAATTAATTTTGTTGGCAAATTTACATACTTTGGCAACCACCTTATTTGAATTTGCCATGACCCTTTAATTAGCAGTGTTGTATTTAGTATAAACTTGTTTGAACATTAAATTTCCAATGTAATGGAAGAATAAAACAAATAGAAGAAGATTAACATACGAATAAAAATAAAACAGCAGTGAATAGACAGCAAAAACCTAATAAAATTTATTTTAATTCTTAAACATAAATATAAAAAACTTTGTGATTATCATAATTATTACTTCATTCTTAAAAAAACATATTTATTTTGGAGTTGTTTAAATACAAAGAAAAGGATTAGGTGTGTTTTTCGTGGCTGCCTTCTTTATTTGCAAGTACATTTTATTTTTTATGACGCACATACAAGTTTAATGTCTTTTGTGAAAACAAATCCTATTGGGAAATAAAAGTAAAAAAGGTTATATTTATAAAATTTTTTATATTTATGTACCTATACATTTTTGGAAAAAGGTAAGTTCCAAAAAAAAAAAAAAAAAAAATATTGGTACTGCCACCTTAGTTATGTAGAAAATATGAAATAAAATAAAAAATGTACCTGCCATACATTTGTACATAAATTAATTGTTCTGATTTATAAACATTGCTGAGAGTAAATTTTATTTTTACAAAGCCCCAGTTTTAAACTGGTACATACTTTAAATAAGATAACCTCGATGAGAATACAAGATTGCCCAGCAAAAAATTAAATAAAAACCAAATGATTTCTTAGAAATGAAAACCCAGTTAAAAGTAAGGACAGATATGTAAAAATGTTGCTTTTATAAACTAAAAGTTTCTTTATAAATGAAAGCGTATTAAATGTATTTTAAAGTGTACAAAAATGAACAATATTCATTTTTGATTTGATTTAAAATTTACTGCTTCTGAAGTCATTCTCGAAAAGTAGTTTTATATTATTTCTTTGGAATTTATTTGGAATGCATTATTAGAGAACACAAATAACAATAATTACCATAATTAAGAGAAATAGGCACACTTATACATAACATTTTATTTTGTAAGAACAAAAAAATATATCTTCAGCATTGAACAAATACAATTATCTTCGCTTCTTTGGAAGTCATGAAATATCGCTTCCACTCAAAGAAAAAAAAACCATTTAGTGTTACTAAAGTGTGTCGTCAACGTGTGCCAGTGCCCTTCGATATAAATTATAAAATATCATAAATTGTTTAAGCATTTTTTAAATCGCAATTACTTTTTAAAAAATCACCAAAACTGTCAGCACAGATTTCTTATTTTTATACACAACAAATTTTCGTATTTTATTATGTATATTCTCATTCGTATTCCAATCAGCTGTTGTATTCTACTTTTCAATGGAAGTTTGTTTATCTTTTTTTTTTTGATGATTTTATTTTAGTTAATTCAGTTGTGTTTTAAATGTTGTGAAAATCAGTTGTTTAGGCGATTAATACGTAGAAAAAATATACGGGTTTAAATCGAAAATAATTCAATATTTAGAGAGCAAAAAGAGAATATATTCCAAGAAACAATAAAGAAAGAGAAATAATAATGGAATTAAGAGACTAACACATAGAACAATGAATACGCAACAGAAAAATAAAGATTTCGTAATTTTTAGTTTCTTTGTTCGCGCAACGAAGTGAAACGACGTTATTGTCGAGACGTTTTTAATAAATAAAATTTGGTGAATAAAAATCTCTTTGAAAATATACATTTTAAAGTTTTTAATAATATTTAATAAAACTGAATGGAATAAAAGTAAAACGCAAATTATATTCAATCTTAAGACAGTATCGATATTACTTAATAATAATTCCTAACATTTTGAACAAATCATTAAAAAAATTTCGTAAAAGTTAATCAACCACTCAAGGATTTTTTGTCCCTGTAGAAGTCAATTCAGCCATCAGTCTTACTTTATTGCAACAATTAAGTTTTCATTTCCTTTCAAATCTAATATAATTGGAAGATTTCGCCCCTATTTCATCACGTTTGACTTTGGCCAATAACAATAATTGCAGCAACAAATATACATTTATAGGTATAGAAAAAAGAAAAAATCTAAAATAAAAACAAATATATCTTAAGTATTTGAAGCAAAAATGACAACAAAGGCAAAAATAAATAAACATCGTCATCGTCGTTGGAACATATGATTATTGTTTTGTTTTTCTTCTCTAATCATCATTGTCATATAAATATACACACACATCTCCATATACTAAATATATAAAGTTTCTTTGTTGACTATCTGAATTTACTATATGTATGTACATATGAACGTACATGTACATATGTATATACATAGTTATTTTGATTGTTTATAAATGTTTATATAGTACATCCATACCAGGGATGGAAAATTTGATACGATTGAACTCAATATTATAGACCAATCTGTAAGTCATTTAAATTGAAATTAATAAAAAAATATTTTTTAGTACACACTCAGGTTATTTTGTTTGCTAGTTTAAGCATTCAATGGAGAACTTTGGCATTTAAAGCTGATGCTAACAAATTTGGATATTTTCAGAATGCTGTGTATAAATTCTTGTCAAAAATGTTTGTATCATAAAACAATTTCCTAGTTGTTCAGTAGTGTAAATCATTATACAACAATTACAAGGTAGAATCAGTAGAGGAGTTCTCAGTTTTCTGCTATGTCAAACCAAAAAAACTTCAAAATATGCAAATCAAAAATACATTTTATTTTTGTTTTATATTTTTTAAATTTCTTTTTGTGTTTACCCAAACATCTGTTTTCATGTTTGTCGACGGTTGTTAGTCAGAGGGATAATGAAGAATGGGGGGTAATAAAACAAACATGATTTAGGATTTTCATGATTGTTTTTGACATTCCTCTTTACACTCATTCGCACTATTGATATTATAAAAATAATTACAAATTAAATGAAAATATTAAAATATGCATAAAAAATTAACATTGTAATTTATTATTATTTTTTTTTTAATAAAATTAGGTTGTTTCTAATAGAAACTTTCTATGATAAAAAATTAATTTTATTTTTATTATTATTATTATTATTATTATTATTAAATTAAATATCAAAAATTTAAATATAAAAAATCAGCGTATAAATGTTCATGATTTTTCAGAAGATTCTCTAAAGGGAATTGAAAATAACAGACGCCAGAAAAATCTTCATGTAAATTGCGCTTAAGGTGAAATCGCTAAGACAGCTGATTTTTATTTGTTTATTAAAAT